>NW_028246437.1:0-81092 GCF_964263255.1 Lissotriton vulgaris | reverse complement strand
ACCCAATATATCCCACCCCACCCCACTCACTTTTATCCATGCGGAACAGCAGCCATACTTTCGTTCAACATGGCTAAAACACATTGCCAAAGCCAATAGCTCTTACATAGGTGAAACCCATTGACTTTGCCAATGCGTGTTTCTCATTATTTACAAAGTCGGTGAGAGTGGAGCAGCATGAAGTAAACACATTACATTCCCACATCAGTATCCCAGGGTTGCAAAGGTGCACCGCGACCTCTGGACATGTTGAATTCGGACATGTAGTGAGTTGTTCCCCGCGGATGTGGTTGGTGCTTGCATGTTTTCATGGTTAAAACTGGAGCCCATGCTGAGGATTCCTGTTGGATGCCTTTTGGCCATATCTGCCATGGGTATTATTTTAAGTCTTTGAGTTCTGCATTAAGCATTCATTGTATGTGAATACATGTAAAACATACGTTCATGAGTGCAAAGTGATGCTTTTGAAACCATAGAAAATAATTCATTTGCAATTTGATGTGTACTATTTGTTCTCCATTCCTCAATGTTGTGATAGTTTCTGGGGCACAGATTGTGTTGGGCCATGATCTCGTGCCCAGCACTGTGAAATTGCTGTCAGAGACAATCTTGTCTATTAAGAAATTGATAGCTTTCTCTAAAGGCTATTAGGGTTGGGACAGAGGCAGTCATATCTCATGCAAACATTAATTGATACTCACTCTGACTCAGCACTGATGTACATTTAGGTGCCAGACTGCCGGAAATTGTTCTGGTGGGAAAACAGGGCAATTATATTTTAGAGCACATGTAATATTTTTACATTTCAATGCTTGTTACCTTTCTCTCACTGTCCTAATGTATTTTATTACTGTGCATCTTATGATGTGCATTCTAGTTCTATTTGGAACCTTTTTGCTGTGCCAGCTAGAAGGGTTCAGTTACGCTGGTCCTTCCTGCTGGTCAGTTGCATTAGGTTGCTGTGCTGCATTAAGAAAATAAATTACTTGGAAACTATCCGGATCTTATTACTTTTAACAAGTAATGATGAGCTGAGCAGAGGAACACCCCTGTCAACAGCTAGTAACAGCACAGGAGTGGTGTGTTCCTGAACCTATGGAATAGCTTCCTTTGGTATTCTGAGTATTTGCTACTAGGAGAGAACTGGACCCACGGTCCTGAGGCAGCCGGTCGAAACCGGGAACTCGAGTGAGTTTGGGGTCCCGAGTTGGACATTTTTAATGTTTTTTTTTTGTTTAATTGAACATCAGCGCAAACGTTGGGTTAAGCTATTTAGGAGCGAGTGTTGAGTAATTTGAAAGGAAATACCTTGTGAGGCTTGTAAGCGCAGTGCTGATGGAGGATTCCAGCTCTCCCTCCATTCTTTCCATTCGATGTTACTTCTGTTAAGAAGGTGCATATGTCAGGTATGCTACGCGATGATGTAATACACAACGTGGTGGCCATCTTGGTTACCTGCTTCATTTTGGTGGCCATAGCAACGTTCATTTTCAACGCGCATTGCGATAAATCCGCAGAGAATCAACACGCATTGCAATACATAAGCATAGAAGGCAGCAACAATGGTTAAGCTGAGAATAAATGACAATTATTATTTTTATATGCAAAAGGAAGACAATCTTCATGCCACGTGGATTCACAATTTGAGAGTTTGTCAACTCACCCACAAGTAAGTTTAACTTTTGGAATTAACACTTCAGGAACACTTATAGTATCTCTAAAACAAATTATTTTATTACAGTTATTCTGTTAGTTGAAAATATGCAATTTGATCCACCTGATAAATTTCGACAAAGCAAAGGAGATCCCCCAGTACCATGGACAAGGTGGAGGGAAGAATTCCTAAATTACATGAAAGCGATTGATGGGAACGCATGGGGACAGAAAGGAAAAAGAGTATTTTTATACATTGTTTGGGATCTGAAGGACACGTTGTCTTTAGAGCTTTATCTCAAATTATTTCTGTGAAGAGTGATGTTGATGCCAATGTTTATAAAGAGGCCATACAAAAATGTAAGCCTACCACAAACTTTGCACTTAATAGATTCAAACACCGCAAAAGCTTACCTGAAGCCGCCGCTGCAGCAATAGGACGCCACAGCTTGCCAGGCGCCATTATCCACGCCGCCACCGCCGAGAGTCACTTTCACTGGCCTCAGACAGCGCCGCCGCTCCGGGACTACGAATCCCGGCAGCCTACGCGGCGGCGCACGCACTGATACCGCGAGGGCGCCAGGGGAGGTGCACAAAAGCGCACCAGGAACGGCGGAGCTCCGGGAAACACCGCAAAAGCTTACCTGAAGCCGCCGCTGCAGCAATAGGACGCCACAGCTTGCCAGGCGCCATTATCCACGCCGCCACCGCCGAGAGTCACTTTCACTGGCCTCAGACAGCGCCGCCGCTCCGGGACTACGAATCCCGGCAGCCTACGCGGCGGCGCACGCACTGACACCGCGAGGGCGCCAGGGGAGGTGCACAAAAGCGCACCAGGAACAGCTCCGCGGGACGCGAGCGGGATGCCCGGGGCGAAGCCCGGGCAAAGGGCGGGCCCTCTACGGCCCTCATCGGCACGACGAGGCAGGGCTGGGCCAGAAACTCTACAGGACTGATACCAAGTAAGCCATATAGTGGTGTTAACCATATACTACGTATTTAAAGTTTTAAACGTTGGCTGTGAAGGTTCTGAAAAGTATGCCTGCAAAAACCAAGGAAGCCCCACAGAAGACCCTTGATAATTTTCTTGTTCAGACTGTTAGGAAAATTAATATGCAAAGGAGAGATTCTCTTGGTCTAAGCCAATCCCCAGACCTTCGCTGCTTGTCACCTACAGCTTCTACCATGATTGATGATACCATTTTGCAAGAATCTTGTCAGGAGAATGTAATCAGCGGCCCCATTCTCCTGGATGTAAGCAGCGCACCAGAAAATGCAGACATGGCTATTGATTCTTCTCATACACAGGCTGAGGGTGGTACTGTCTCTGACGCTGACTCTGATTTAGAGACACACGCACAGGCTGCAACCAAGGAGATGACACCTAAAGTCCATGCTACAAGACCTAGACGCTTATGCACAAAGATCCCCCCAAAACTGAGTGGCCCGCGCATAGGGGCTAGAAAGAAAAGGATTACTACCCCAAAGCCTAAACAAGCAAATGTCATTGAGGATAATCAGTGTCATAATTTGGAGGACGTTCTTTTTGAAAGGATCGCTGACTTTCTTGAGCATAAAATCAATGCCATTGTCAAACCTTTAATATCTAAGATAGACAAATTGCATGCAGAGGTCAAGAGGTTGGGTGGTTTAAGCTCCAAGGTAGTAGATGGGGTGGATAATATCACCAAGATAGTCACTACCATGCCAAACAACATAGGGGGAGATGTGATTAATGAAGTCTTTCGTGAAAATGAAGGGACCCAGTTACCTGTTGATAATTCTTTGCCCGAGCCATTAATATCCTTGTCTACCACTTCTGAGGGCCCTCTTCTGGTTCCTATACCAACAGAGGTCCCCCCTTCTGTTGGACCACCCCCGGCAAATATCCAAACAATGGTCCCTCACCAATTTCTAGTTGAGGCCACCCCTGTGGTTCTGGTGCTTGCAAACGTACCCCCCCTGGAAGGGGGAATAGTCGAAAGCCCTACCTCCCTTACTAGTAAGGCTCTGCACTGGCTAACCAACAATATGCGGTTAGCCCCTGGGGGAAAACATCATTTAGCAAATGTTATCACGTCTGCAACAAGGGTCCCTTGGTTGGGAAACCGCCCAAAAAAGTTTAAGGGGGACTGCGTGGCAGTTACCCTTTCGAATCAAGACGTTCTCCCTAACATCCTGGCCAATCTATTCCCCCCTCAACGCAGAAAGGGCACAGTTGTTCCTCTTACTTTTAAGTTTTTCTATGGGGAGCAACAAAATGTCACCTATCCAAGGACTCCAGCGCTGGGGTGGGACAGACCCTGGGATTCCAACCCCAGACAAGGGCAGGATATAAGACATAATTCTGTAGCTCAATATCCCTTCCTATCACGGCAAAATTCTTTTGTCGAACCTCTCCAGTTATTTAACCGCTATGCCCCATTGTCCTTCATGGACCAGAATGATTGACTCACTCCTACAATAGATACCAATAAGAAGGATTTTTTACCTGTTTCTTTTACTGTCCCTGAACATCTAGATTTAAAAAATAAAAGTAACAGGGTGTGTAGTATCTTGAGCTGGAACATTGCTGGTATTAATTCAAAAATTGGTAATAAGGACTGGCTGGAAATGGTTAGGTCCTATGATATTCTTGTTTTTCAGGAGACCTGGGAGACGTCAGACGGACTTGTTCTAGACGGCTTTTCCCAGTTCTCTGTACCTGCCATTCCCAGCACATCTGGAAGGGCAAAGGGAGGCTTGGCTATTTATATTTCCTTAGACATCCAGGGGAAGCCAAGACGAATTAATTCTAACTCACCAAATATATTAGCAGTTGAATTAACTTCTTTTAACTCACAGCCTATCCTATTAGTAAATTTTTATAATTCCCCTGTCAGTCAATTGCTCAACGAGCATTTGGAAACCTTAGAGGATTTTTTGTCTTCCCACAGCGAAAACAGTGCCCACGGCTTTGACGTGATTCTCATGGGTGACTACAATATCCACCCATGCAACAGGGATTGCCGTGAGGAATATGAAGATTTTCCCCCTTATCTCTGTATTCCGCACTTTGAACACTCACCGCGTGGGGAGGCACTGGAATCACTTTTAGCAACTTTTAATCTTTATGAATTCTCTAGTAGTAATAGAGATTTGAGGTTACCGACATTTGTGGGAAACAACTCTGGCACAATAGTAGATTATATTTTTTTGTCGTCTGGTATTTTGTCTGAGGTTTCAACCTATAAGGTGGAAACCTCAGTTTTTAGTGATCATAACCCACTAATTTTAGAGATTCTATCCCAGGGAGTACTTGGAAAGAGAGAAGCTACAGCCTCATGTGCGACTAACTTAGTTTTGGAAGATCAGAACCGCAGACTGAAGTGGGATCAAGTCACTCCGATCACTTTTATACAGGATACCCTGTCCAAAGTTGAGAGTGAGGTTGCAATCTGCCTAGAAAAAAACAACCTGTCTTCTAGCTTGATAGAGGCTTTTAATGTCATCTGCAACCAGATTGACCTGGATCTGACCGTAAGGAGTAAGGGTCAGGCACATAGAGGTAAAAAATGGTTTAACACAGGTTGCTCAAAGGCTCATTCGATTCTCTTAAAGGCTTTAAAAGCGGAGCCAAGAGATAAAATACAGATAGCAATGTTAAGGAAAAATTACAACGACGCCATCAAGAAGAGAAAATTAGAGATTAAAACTGAGGCCTGGAACGATTTGCTTTCGCCCGAAACCCAGAGAGACAGCTCAAAATTCTAGGCGATAATAAATCATCCCTTTTTTGTCGATTCAGACAAGCAGAGAGCAGATTGCACCATTCCGGATGACCAATGGGTCACCCACTTCAGCAATATCTATAGTTGCCCTGATAATACCTCAGGCTGTGGACTACAATCCATACAAGCAGTTCCTCGCATTTCTCCCTTCAGTATAGAAGAGGTTAAAAAAGCTATCAGCGACACAAATTCTAAAAAGGCCCCAGGGCCTGACGGGGTTCCTGCTGACTTTTTTAAGAGCGCCCCCGAATTAAGCGCCAAGATTCTCTCCAATATTTTTAATGCCACAAGAGATTCTGTCTTTCCTAGTAGCTGGTCAAAGTCCACCATAATACCTATCTTTAAAAAGGGGCAAAGAACAGACCCAGCCTGTTATAGGCCAATCTCCCTAATCGACTCAAGCGTCAAGATTCTGGGAAGAGTTCTCTTAGGCAGATTGACCTTGCTGCTAGAAGAAAAGGGCATTTTATCGAATGCACAATACGGCTTCAGAGCAAAAAGGGGAACCCTGGACCAGTGTCTGAATTTAGAATTGATTATTAGTAAGTATGTGGCAGCTAAGGGGGGCTCCTTGTACATGGCCTTTATGGACCTCTCCTCAGCTTTTGACCTGGTCAACAGGGCTAAGCTGTGGGGGGTCCTTTTGACCATGGGCTTTGATGCCCCTTTAGTGGGTTACTTGGCAGAGTTACATAGAGATCTCAAGGCGTCTGTCAGAGTGACCAGAGAAGGGAGATGTACCTGTCACTTTGATTCAGGGAGAGGGGTTAGGCAGGGATGTATCCTTGCACCCCTTCTCTTTACACTCTATATAAATGGTCTAGAGGCAGTTTTGGCAGCGTCCCACATGGATATTCCACGCGCAGGAGAAATAAAGATTCCTGTTCTCCTGTACGCGGATGACGCCGTCCTTTTAGCTCGATCAGGAGTGGCACTAAGTAAATTACTGTCAGTTTTTGGGGATTTTATGTCCTCATTGGACATGAAAACCAATGTAGAAAAATCCCACGTAATGATAGTAGGAGCCGCAGGCAGGAAAAAAAGGTCTAAAACTTTCTTTTGCTCAGGGAAGGAGGTGAGGAGAGTTCCATCTTTCCCCTACCTGGGTGTGATCTTTGACGAAAAAGGCAAGTGGGGCCCTCAGCTTTTGGCCAAAAGCAACGCAGTAGCAAGAGCGGCTGCTGGGTTGCTTGGATTTGCTAAAAAGCTGGGTGCTCGCCCCATGGAGAGCATTATAAAGGTCTACAAATCTAAATGTATATCGGTTGCCCAATACGGCTCTGTCATCTGGGGGCACACTAATAATGAGCATGATAAAATTCAAAAAGTTGAAAATAAATTCTTGAGAACTCTGCTCTCAGTCCCCCAGTCAACTTCTACTTATATAATACATACTGAGCTCGGCCTGGGCTACATTACCGACACCCTGAAGGCAGCCCCAGTTATTGGTTGGTTGAAAGTGTGGCTCAATCAGGAGCTCACTCTAAACCATCATATTTTTAAAGATTGCTTAGCCTTGGATAATGTTCATAACATTCCTTGGTTAAAATACGTCAAGACACAGTTAACTCTAGTTGGACGACCTGAACTTTTTTCCTCCCCACATCTGATAAATCTAGAAGACATAAAGACAGTCAAAAATCTCTTGACTGAGCTTTATGTCATGGAGAGGGAAGCCACAGAGTTGAACAAACATATGGTTAGGAAACACTGTATGATAACAACAGTCCCAGGTATGGAACCATATCTCTGTTTGGTACATAAACCTTACCATCGTTTCCTCCTAACAAGATTCCGCCTTGATTTAATTCCTTTTATACTGGGCAATTTTAAAAAGTGGTCTAGACCTGAATATGCCGATCCTTGTGATTGTGATCAATTTTCTATCCAAGACACAACGCACTTTATCCTGTTCTGTGGTCATTACAAAGAGTGCAGAAAAAAATTCCTGCTGCCCATACTGTGCAATATGGGTTTTACTCAAGTTAAACCTGCTATGTTGTTTCTGCAACTTTTATCCAGTTTAAAAGTGGCATTTCATGTTGCTAGTTTTTTGGTTGCTGGCGCACGTATAAATAAGCATCGCTTCAACGCCAGGCACTGTGCCCTTGATCAATGATTGCCTTCTATAATTAAATGAATTTTTAGATCATGGTATAATTTTACTCTTGTATAATGTGTTTTTAGGGTTTTTTAAAAGAAAAACTTTTTTAAAATTTTTGTAATTTTATAAATTTTTGTGTATGTATTACTATGTGTCATGATGAAATGTTACCGTGTATTGCTCGTTCTTCTTTTATGATTTTAATTAATCGAATAAAGAAATTTTGATTGATTGATTCAAGGCTTCAAAATGAAAACAAATCTTTTAATGATTTGTTAACTGCTTTAAGATCTCTGAGCATGCAGTGTTATTCTGGAAATATGTGCGATGAGATGCGATGACTTGATCAAAGATCAGATAATTGTTCATATGAAAAGTAAAGAAACGCAGCAACAATTATGGTTATTGGGAGACCCAAAACTGTTTGAAGCCATTTCAACAGCCAAAGGATTAGAACAGTCCGAAAAGTGGATGCACACTGTTAGGAATGTGAACAATAAGACAGAAAAAATGAAGAAGTGTGTGCAGTTTGACAGTTGGACTTTCAACTTCAAGATTGAACACATCTCACATGAATAACTATGGTGGTTTTAAAAAGTTTGATAAGAGATGAAAGACCTTGTGTATGATATAGATATGGTAGTAAAACTCACATGGCATCTTATGGGGGGTGTCTTGCAATAAACAAGGAGTGTAGAAAGTGAGATAGAATAGGACATTTTGCAGCTGTGTGCAAGGATCTAAGGAGAAATACAACTCAAACACGTGGGAAAGTGTCTTGTACATCGAAAAGATATGCCAGTCAATATACACGTGTGAATGTTGTACGGGTACTGAGGAGAACAAAGGTTTTGTTGTGTCCCTTTTGGAGAAGATTTCCAATATAAATGATTCTGAGAAAAAGTATACCAAGAAATCGCCCATGTGTACGGTGGAAGCCGCAGGTGTAGAGTTAGAACTCATGGCAGATTAAGGTTCACCATGGACTATTATTTCAAAACAATAGTTTATGGAAAATTCGTATTGTTGTTTTTAATTATAGGGAAATATTACTGCCTGACATCATAGCAGAGAGTTATGATGGCTCCAAGATCGATATGGAAGGGTTTTTCGAGATTAACGTACACTTCAAAAGCAGAGTTGCATCAATTAAACTGAACGTTTCTGTTAAAGGAGTAAATGTATTATTATTAATCCAGCTCAAAAGAACCTGTTATGTTAGATGAAAGCATTCATGTTGAAAATATAGCAGTCACTAGGTTTGAAGACAAGGAAGCTTTCATAAAAGAGAAATTTAAGGATGTGCTCTCTGAGGAACTAGGTAAATTGAAAGATTACTCACACAAGATAAAGCTTTAAAATAACACTATACCTGTTAAACAAAAACTTAGAGGGGTACCCATAAATGTCTTGGAAGAATTGAAAAATATGCTCAATGAATTAGTTAATGAAGGCATCATTGAACCTATTGACTCAGCTGAATGGGTTTCTCCCATCGTTTTAGTTCAAAAACCTGACAAAAAATTCTGAGTCTGTGTGGATCTCAGAGCATTGAAAGCTGGGATCGTGGTGGATTGTCACCCTCTCCCCAATAAAAAATAAGTTGTGTAAATGTTAGAAGGTGCTAAAGTCTTTACCACGCTCGATCTAAGATCAGCTTATCACCAAATCTCTCTGGCTGAGGAGTCTAAGATTTTAACTGCATTTTTTAACTTCACGAGGAAACCCTTGCCGGTAACTCAGCTTCGCCGTATGGATACTGCTGCTGTAGGGATCGAGGCATTTGAAATTCATCTCATCGACCATCGATTTCCCTGATGAAGGCATTTTTTGCCGAAATGCATTGGAATGATATGATGAAAACCATGGAATGTTGTTTTGACCATTAGAATATATGTTCATTCATGGATTTGAATAGTAACATATGGAAATGGAAATGAAAACGAAAGATCAAATACAAGCTATATATAGGAAGTATGAATAAAATACTTTGAAGATACACTTTTTCAGTGTTTCATATTTAATCTTGAAGCGCTTTTGTCAGCAGAATCATCGCACACCTCTGTGCCCCCAGGAGACACTCACACATGTGTAGGTGCAACCCTTAATTATTTGAATATCTACTCCAGTGCAGGGAGTATACCTGAGGAGCACGAACTAAAATACATTAATTTTCTCAAAATATCTGTAGTGCGCAGCCACACCATAGAATTACTTTGGTAAAGGCCCAGAAATGAAAAGTGATTGATACAGGCCACAGTGACTGTGTTGTCGGACCTTACTAAAACATTGGAGTGAACCAACTTTAGCTTGAAATGACGGAGAGCTCTGGCCACAGCTGTTAACTCCCTCTAATTAGAAGATCTCAATGCCTCTGTCCAGGTCTATCATGCTTGGGCTGATTGTTCCACCAATGTCGCACCTTATCCCAAGGAACTCGCATTCTCTGTCAGAACCTGAGTTGGATCAGGGTGCACAGATTGCCCAAATTCAACTACCACTGAAGTGCCAGGTTGACATCGGCGGTCACTGGAACCTTCCTTTCCGGGATCTTTACTGATAACACTCCATGTTTGTGAAGTTTTTGAAGATGCCACAAAAGAGGTCTCAAATACAACACTGCCTAGTGCACTATGAAAACTGAGGCTACCACATGTCCCTGGAGCTCTATCCATTTGAAGATTGTTGCCTCTTTGAGACTCAAGAAGGATTCCACTAAGTTCTAGAGATGAACCACTCTTTCTGATAGTAGAAATACTTTGCCCTGCCCTGCATTGAACCTTGCTCTAATAAATACCAGCTCCTTCATGGGTTGCAGATGACCCTTGGGTAGATTGCGTAGAAACATATGCTTATTTAGCATAGTTATGGTCTCTGCTAAAAGAAGATTCAGAGTCTGAACAGATGAACCCTGGAGCAACCAGTCATTCAAGTAGGGAAACATTTTAATTCCTGGAAGATGGAGATGGGCAACTATTGGGGCTAACACTTTAGTGAAGAACATCGGAGATGACCGTAGACCAAAAAGAAGTCTTCTATATTGCCAATGGTGACCCTGGACACAAAATCTCAAGAACCTCTGAAGGGGTTGGAATTTCGACACATGGAGTTAGGGAGTCATCAAATCTAAAGTTGCCAGCAAATAATTTGGCTGAATCAATGGAATGATCTTCAGCAGAGTTTCCATTTTAAATACTATCTTCTAAACTGATTTATCTAGGTTATTGAGGTCTATTACATTATGAAAGACACCTGTCTACTTTGCAACAAAAAACACTATTAAGTAGGTTCCTTTCCCTATCTTCTCCTGCGAGACTGGAACAATGGCCCCCTTTCACAGGAGAGACTGAATTCCCTCCATTAACACCTCCAACTTCTCTTGTGGTTTTGCCATGTGAGTACAAATGGTCCCTGAATAAGTCAGGAGCGATGAGAATGTTATTGTGTAATTTCACCGGATGATGCTCAGAAACCAGTTGTCTGATTTCATCTTCTTATAAGTGTCCAGGAAGTAATTGATTCGGCAACCAACTTCAAAACGTGGCCCCATTTATTTGCTGTTTTCCAGCATAGTCAGATTAATCGGTTAGTATTTGAAGAGTCTTTATTCTGTTTCTTTAGAAATTTAGAGGAAAAACCCTTCCCCTAAAATCTTGAACCAGCTTCTGGATTCCGCTGTCTTCTGGACAGTTGTCTAAAAGACTGAGACTTGAGCGGCAAGGTAGCCCTAAACTGGGAGTTGTTTCTGAAAGGAATAAGAGTTTTCTTTCCTTAAAAGGTTTATGTAACTTATCTTCAAGTTCTGTTCTAAATAGTCTGGAGCCTTTAAAAGTCATGCTGCTGCCCTATGAGCGAAATCAATATTCCAATGTTTCAAGAAAAATATTTCTCCGTGCTGCTACAGGCTGATGTTCTGACAGGATCAAATGAAATGTCCAGGAGAAACTCTACTTGTTTCCCCAGAATCTCCAATAGATATGGACAATGAGAGCTCTCCTGCCTGGCTTTAAAAAGTCGCTATGGTCTGTGAGGAGTGACTAAGGTGTAAAAGCCCCATAAAGACCAACAATAGGAGCAAGATGCAGGCAGAATATGGGAAACGGCGTTTACATTGCATGCGATACATCGCATGCGATTACAATGCGGTTGTTACAACGAATGTGTAGTTACAACGCGAACCATTACATCACAAGGCATTTCAACGACTTACTGTAGGGGGCGCACTAAACTAAGAAATAGTATAATTTACTATTCCAACACCTTCTCTACTGTTGCACACACTGGAGCTAGAATAGTAAATTATACTATTCCTAAGTCCAGCGCGCCCCCCACAGCAAGTCGCTGAAACAACTTGCAATGTAATGGTTTGCATTGTAACAATGCGGTCATTGTAACGACCGCGTTGTAATTGCATGCGATGTAACATCTCATATTCGCTGAATATACCTTCTTCAGGGCTGCATCCACTTACTTTTCTGCAGGCTCTCTCAAGATATTCTCTTCCTCCACGGATGATCTGCCTATCAGGCTAGTGACATCAGAGTCAACATGAATAGTATCTGGCAATTTATCTTTCCTACCTTCCAGAACACAAACTTTTGGCATAAACCCATGGATGTTGAATTTGTCTGGATTTCTCCATTCTTTAAGGATAACGTACATGACAAACGTGGTGGATTGGAACTCCCACACTGGTAGGTTTCCTAAATTGTCTAAGAACAGAATCCTTAGATGAACCTGTAGCCCCTCAGCCAGACCCTGATATTGTCTCTGATATAGTTCAAAAATTTAGATAAGGCATCTTTAGTAATATATTTCCCCTTGTATTTTGTAGAGGGAGGAGAAGAGCTGTACAACAGATAAGACATACAGAGATCTGAATAAATTTACTATCATGACCCACTCCTTCTGCAGTATCCTACTTCTTCTGTTGAAGAGAAGTCAGTGTCTCCAATATTAACTTCTTAATGCTCTCATCCGCCAAGGATTATTTGCCCTTATTAGGGGAGGAGATCATGATCTGCCATCCGAGGAGGAAGAAATAGAAGGCTTCCCATATATATCAGGACATAAGTTACAAAGGTCAGCAAAAAGCTAATATTGCACTATAAATGTTAATTACATTGTTTCCACTATTACACGAAAAGAGCATCCTCAGCGTGTCGAGAAACCAAGAAGCAAAATTCTGCGCTTGGGCAAAGGCACAACACACGAGTAACCTTTTGGGCATGCATGAATCTGCTCCCATATATTGCTCTCAAGACGCATGACCAAGGAAGGCAATCCCCAGGTGCGTTCACCCCAGTTCCCAGGTAATACTCAAATTCTTCCACTATGACACAATATTTGAGAATCTTATCCTAGATGAACAACTTCCAATAAGCCATAACAGACAGCAATATAACGTTTTAAAATGCATTCAGTATCCCACATTACGTGTGTTGACAGTTTTACTGTGAAGTGCACAAAGATCCATTCTCACTCTCTCCAGAGTTTGGTGCTCCCACGTAGGTGAACGTGTTCCCCACCAAGCCCAGCAGGGAGAGAAATTCTGCCATATTCATCTGAGGTGATAGCCCAGCACCAACCTCAGCATCTCCTGATCCTAGTCACGACAAGAACAAAACAGAAAGTGCTGATCTAGAAACCACCTGAGGGCTGTTGGCTGAGCAGTTCCTGTTTTTTTTCTTCTGTCCTTTGATTGGGTGACAATCTTCAAGAATAATGACTGGGTTGACAGCGCGACATGTAGAAGTAATGCTGTGTTCTTCCCCATCAGTATCGAGCTCAGGGTAGTGTTTCGCCTGGGTCTCTTTGTCTCAATGTCTTTGCTCTTGTCTTGAGTGGGTGTGTGTAAAAAAAAGTTGGGTTAGGTGGAGCTCTTTCCAATTACACTGGCCTGCTTTCACTCAGGATTGAAGACTGTTATTTCTATTTATAGTTTTGTGTTTTGCTTTTACCAGAGCTTTGCAATGTTTACTATAATATTTTGGGCGCAGAAATTCTACTCTTTACTATAATTCATGGCAAATTGTACCTTGGGAAGTGTTATTTTTAGGCAATGCACTTTCTCTGTTCATCCAAACTGACTATGGTAGTTGTGCACTTCCTCTTTGTTTTCTGCTCCTTTGTCAGGTGAATTAGCTGCATTGGTATAAATAAGTTCAACAGAGGCATACAGCATCTTTCTCTTCTTTATTCCTAGTTTCTCACTCTAGATTATTTCAGAACCTCACCAGGGGGTGGTCTGTTTCGGGATTTCTTAACATAGCATGAATACATCCAAAACGACATCTCTTCCTGATAATATCCTTTGGCTACTAGCATCTGCAATTCCTCAACTTCTGAAGAAGCACAACCTGTCCATAGATGTTTTCCTCTTGAGTCCACAGGTTTCTCATCTGGTGTTCAAATATATCTGAACCTAGATTGTGGTCTCACTTTTGTAGATGTGTGTGCCTAGCCAGGTTTTTGGGGTGTTGTACGAATACAGGAGGCCTTTTCTTCAAAAGAAAAAGATAAAAGACCTCATTATGAGTTTAGCAGTGCTAAACCCATGTACAATCTGCCTGCCAGATTAGAAGTTTCTCCTGTCTGGTGGGCGGTTCTTTGGCATTTGCCAGGCTGTACAGCTAAGGTCCATGCCGTGCAGCTACTGGTGTGCATGCACACATGTTGTGCCCCACTCTGTGCATTCACATGGTGTGAAGCACCAAGGGGGCCCCTTTGTTTCCTCACGGTCTCACTTTTCATGGCAGTTGCACCGTGTGGCGGTGAGCAAACTTGTAATATGCTTGGCGTGGCCGCAGCAGCCTCGCCAAGCATAATGTGGCACAATATTGCGCGCCATCACTTAGCGGTTGTGGTGGTCCCAGGGCAGCCCGACCTCCAACAATGTGCGCCCGCTAATCTGGCGGTCCATGTACCGCCAGAATCATAATAAAGCACAAAGATTCTTGCAACAAGACCAGCCATTCACTAATTGGGACACAGTTGCATTTATTCTGACACAAACATTGATTGGGTTAAGGACTGGTTATGGCTGTCAATAATTTACCACATCAAGTACAGAATATAACTGCCAAAAATGTCATCTTACAACAAGTCTTTGCTTCCCTTCAATCTACTTCATATTCTCCACTATTGGGTCTTGCAAAAAGCAAATTTTATGGAAATGCAAGAGAATTAAAAAGGGTTCCTAATGCTTGCATCATCCATTTGACTTTTAAACCTCATGTATTTGGCACAGACAGATTGGAGGTCGGATGTTTGATCAGTAATACATATGGTAGAACATTCTGCTCAAAAAGATCTTTTGGAATTCCATCAGTAAAGTATAGATAAACCTTTCTGTGGTTCAAATTTTAAGGCGATTGCCTAAGATTTTAATCGGTCTGACAATGCTAATTTCACTCTTTTTGGAAAGGAATAGAGAAGAACTAAATGATAATCTGGTTCGAGGAGATAGGCTTACAACATTTACTGACTCAGTTATCTCAGTAATCTAAAAACACTGTCAAATTCAAGAAACAAGGATGAGAAAGGAGAAAAACTCAACATCCTATTCAGTATCCTCATCCAGTTCTTTGACCGGCTACCTTTTCCAGAGAATCATCAGAGGAACAAGAAAAGCCAGTGGTCCTTTGTTGGAAACATACAAAAGCTGAAAATTATTGGTCGATGTAAGAAACTTGGTTATTAGGTGAGGGGGGTATGTAATAATCACAACCCTTGTGGTGATGGGCCTCAGCAAGGTCTACACGTGCTAGGGGTTCTCCGTTATCTGCACAGAGTCCTCAGACCATAGAATAGAATTTGGCACAGAAACTGGAATAGAAAATACAAGATTTATTAAACCTCATGAGGTGGAACTACATTCACACAGCACCCTTCGGTAATGTATGAAGTAGCACACTGAATGGAAGTAGCTTGGTCCTTTTATACCCACACAGGGGCTCAAATGAAGGCGGTACAAGTACAAAATGCTGGTTTTAGGTACATATATGGTCATACAGAAAATGCACAGTCAACAAGTGGGAGGAGCTACCAGTGGCTGTTTTTGGCAAACACATCCTGACAGTGACATTCTAGTGGCAGCTGCAAAGACAGATGCAAGATCAACTGATTATGTGCGAAGGTGAAAGATGCTAAATATATCTCAGCTCTAGGCAGATTTCAAAAGCAGTTAACAGAAAGGTAGGACAGAGCACATGATAAACACGAGGTAGCACATGGCATACAAAATGGCTCACAGAAATACAAAATGGATTCCAAAAAATGGGCAAGATAGCCTCTAAATACAGGATAGCTTCTGCTAATGCTACGTTAGGGTTTGTGCACAGCAAAGAGCATGTCCTCTCTCATTGCACTAGTGGTCTCTGTAATAGCTTTCTTTAAACATACTACTGAAAGCATTTCTTGTTATCTCAGCCCCTCCCTAAGACTTCTGTGTATGTTGCTCAATCTATTCACAAGTTTGGACATTGCTATTTTGTTTGCACATTGGATCTTGCTTTTACCAAGGCTTATTTAGAAAACATTGGCCCTTGCTTTTAACAAGGCTTATTTAGAAAACATTGGAGCTTGCTTTTACCAAGGCTTATTCAGAACACTCATCCCAAGGCCATGTGTTACTTCAACTCATTAGCATAATAACTGAAGCTCTGCACACCTGCTTGTGAGAACCACACCCAGTTCTTCGAACCACACCCAGATCTTCGAACCACACCCAGCCCTGTCTATAAAAGGCAGCCCCTGAGCCTCACCCAGTGCTTGTGCTCGTCTACCTCCCACTTACCTGAGAACAGATCCTTCGGTGCTGGCACTCCTGCTCTCTCCAGACCTTCATTGACTTCAACGGGCACGGCTTCTGTCTCTTCCTTCTTCTGGTTTCCGGCTACTTCTTGCCTCAGCCCCTCTGCTGTCCACTGCAATCGACCTGCAAAAGAGAAAGAGGTCAAGGTTAGACGGATCAGTATCCCTTTTCAGCAAAAAGTAAGTGCAAAACCTTGTATTACCTGAAAGAACTTTATCGGCGATTTCTAGATTTATGTAAAGACAATTTGGAACAAGATATCTCCCACGAAACTTGTGGTTCAAACCATTTGTTACAAGAATACTTTGTGGAACTTTGTGAAATAAACATTGTTTTACATGGAACTTTTTTAAGAATCGAACAGAGGAAACCATTGACAGCAAGGCAAACAGTAAATCAAGGACTTGCACAAATTACCTGCTGTATATTGATGTAAAAGTAGAGTATTTGTTTTATAAAACAAAGTCTGGAAATGTGTGAAACGTGAGTTTGCTATTAAGAATTTAGGCTTTAGTTACATTAAGGTGAATGTTAGACATTGGTAATTCTGATAATGATATTCGTTTGATTTTACAGACGTTTTACAGTAAATGGAAGCACATCCCAGAACAGTGACACATTCCAAACCTGGAAGCTTGAGACCAGGATCCAAGAGGTACTTTTAGAAGAGAATTTCTAATAAGATTAAGGTTTAGTCAGGAACACATTTAGGAATAGGTTGCACTTATCTGTTCTTTGTGTATGTTTCATTAGGCACCAGTTTCTACAGAAGTCAGAGAGGGCCGCAGATTTTAGCAGCTCTTCTACAGTGGAAACGCAAGAACGGTGTTGTCTCTCTTTTATTATTTTATCCACTTCCCCCCTTCCCTTGAGCTTCTGGTTCTTAGTGCACTATTTTAAAACTAGTGTGCTGGAACAAGCAGTTTCAGGGTGGGGTCGGACTGTCATCAACCTCCATCAGAACTGAACAGAAACTCAGGTGAGCTGGGCTTTGACAGACGCACAAGCCTTTAAAATATTCAGTTCTGTTGGACGGTGAATGCCGGGGAAGAAACAAAGGGCACGGATATAGCGCAGGCCCTAAACGAGGACTTGGCCCATAATGAATCAGTGTCTGGTGTCTGGCATCTTGCAACATATGCAAGAGGAAATAGAGAAATTAAAGTTGGAAAACACCTTTTTAAAACAGGATTTAAGCAGGTATAAACCTGGGCAATCTCAGTGGAACACAGCTTTTACGTCTTTGTTTAAAACCTCCTCAGAGACAGGGGCGCGAGCAAAACATGCAACTTTCCCCCCTCCCCAATTGAGGTTACTGGTAATGTTCCTAATGCTGTCCCTTTAGCAGCACCTGAACGTTATAATGGAGATAGTAACAAATTCCATGTTTTTATCAATAAATGTCAATTACACTTTGTTTGTAAACCACAACAGTTCCCTACTGATGCTACGAAAGTGGCATTCGTCTTGTCTTATTTGGGGGGTACAGCAGCCAATTGGTCAATTCCTTTTGTGGATAGAGATGATCCCATCCTCCATAATTGGAATCAATTTAAACGTACTATAACCAGCCTTTTTGCAAAACACACTTTTATGCAGGCAAGCCATAATGAGCTTTTAAATCTTAAACAATGTAACAAGGACTTATTGACCTATCTCACTAGTTTTAATCGTTTACTCACCGAGACACGTTGGCCAGCAGAAAAGCGTGTCTCCCTTTTTTATAAAGGTTTGAGAGACAAGTTAAAAGACGTGCTGGCTCATATCGTTGATTTGCCAGAAGACTATTCTGACTTTGTAGATTTAGTCGTGAAATTGGAACACAGACTAGGAGAAAGAAAGGGAGATAAGTCCAAACTGGAATCGTGGTTAACTTTTATTAGACATGAGAAGAAAGACACAGATAATACACTCCCTGAACCTGAGCCTATGCAATTAGGGACACTCAGAGGTCCACTCACGTCAGAGGAAAAAGAAAGAAGGAGAAAACTTCAATTATGTTTATATTGTGGCAAGGCAGGACATTTTGCCAGAGAATGTCCAGTAAAACCTAAAACTTCACGAAAGGGTACTGTTTCCTCTATCTCCTCAACTGAGTCGGGAAACGATTAAGCTCGACAAGGGGGGAGGCTACTTGTTCGTGAAAACATCTTAATCAAACCTCTAATTCTGCAGCCTTCATGCTACCGCACATACCTAGACATTTCATATTCCGGATCTTTTTAATTGTTACTACCCAAGTTAGACATTCTCTCTCTGTCCTACTGGACTCAGGAGCAACAGGAAATTTTGAGGATAATAAGTTAGCTAACACATTAGGTCTTTCTATTTACCTAAATCCTCGTCCAGAAGCAGTATGTGCAGTGGATGTATCAGAATTGACCTCTGGATTAATCACAAAACAAACAAGACCCCTTGTCATGGTCTGTCAAAACGGGCATACAGAGATGATTAGCTTTGATCTAATAGATACCCCTAATTTTGGCTTGATTCTAGGGGGACCCTGGTTAACAACTCATAACCCAAAAATTGATTGGGTGAACAGGACAGTTACTTTGGATTCCTCATTCTGTAGAACCAATTGCTATCAAGAAGCAGGTACAGAACAGAGCTCAGTAATACACTGTGCTAGTGTTACACAAGACGAACCAAGTCTCCCTCCTGAATATTCTGACTTTAAAGAAGTTTTTGATCCAGTGAAGGCTAGTGTGTTACCCCCACATCGGTCATATGACTGCGGTATAGATCTCATCCCAGGGGCCCCTCTACCTAATAAAAGAGTATATGCTTTAACTGACGAAGAGACCAAATATTTAAGAACCTACCTAGATGACCTACTACAGTCTGGGTTCATCCGAGATTCCACATCTCCGGTGTCATCTCCACTTTTTTTTATCCTGAAGCCGGATAAATCTCTGCGCGCGTGTATTGACTATAGAGGATTAAATAAGGCTAAAATAAAAAATAAATATCCTCTTCCTCTAATACCTGTGTTGTTGGATCAGTTAAGACATTCTACTGTATACACTAAACTAGATCTGCGAGGAGCTTACCACCTGGTCCGAATAAAAGAGGGGGATGAGTGGAAGACAGCTTTCAAGACAAAGTTTGGTCTATTTGAGAACACAGTAATGCCCCTGCAGCCTTTCAATTCTTTATAAATGAGGTCCTACACGAATTCCTGGACGTTTGTGTCATAGTATACATAGACGACATCCTCATTTACTCTAAGAACCCGGAAGAACATACCCAACATGTTCGTGCAGTATTATCAAAGTTAAAAGAAAATCATCTTTTTGCTAAATTAGAAAAATGTGCTTTTAATGTCCGCAAAGTGGACTTTTTAGGATACTGCCTGTTACCTCAAGGAATAATTATGGATGAAAAGAAAATGAGTGCTATTACTGATTGGCCAGAACCATCATCTGTGAAGGATGTTCAGAAATTTCTGGGTTTCGCCAATTTTTATAGGAGGTTTATTTCTCTTTTTGCTGACATTGCGGCCCCAATAACCACCTTGTTGAGGAATGGGCAACGATTTATTTGGTCTGATGAGGCGACTCACGCCTTTCAACTCCTGAAACAAAAGTTCACTTCTGCCCCAATTTTGAAACATCCTGATCCTGACTTGCCATTTTTTGTCGAAGCGGATGCTTCACAAGTAGCTTTAGGTGGAGTTCTCTCTCAACGAGATGCAATAGATGGCTAATTACATCTCATAACCTTCTATTCCAAAAAGTTATTACCAGCTGAACAAAATTACACTGTGGCTGAAAGAGAACTATTAGCTATCAAAGTCGCCTTTTCTGAATGGAGGCACCATTTAATGAAAGCCAAGCACCCTGTTACCATCTTTTCTGACCATAAGAACATATAGTTATTTGGATCACTAAAAGCATTAACTCCATGTCAGATGGGCTGGTTAAGTTTTTTTTAGTACATTTGACTTCGTCATAACCTATAAACCAGGTGCACAACAAATTCAATCTGATGTGTTATCTAGATACGGACATACCTCAGACATGAAACAAGACATAATAGGAGAACCCATTATTCCTCCCCAAAAACTTTTGGCACCAGTACAACAGAAGGATTTCATCTTAGATCTATATAATGCACACATGCAAATGGCACCTCAAGATAGGTTAAAGGATTCCCATAACTCAATACAACGAGGTTTATTGTATCATGACAACATGCTGTTAGTGCCCACCACAGATGAACTTCTTCTCCTCCGCAGTGAGCTTTTTGGACCTTGCTCACACAGTATTGAGGCAGGAAACAACGTGGGCTGTAGCCACTGTAACTTCACCTTCAACATAGGGAAGGCTCAAATCAGAGGCCAACACGCCCTGGTATGCGGTCTGCTGAACGTACGCTCCCTACGTAAACACTCTCTAGACGTCCATGACCTCCTCAGCGGAAAGCAATGGGATCTGCTTTTCCTCACAGAGACTTGGCTAGACCAAGACTCCATGCCGGAGATCATTGAAGCCATCCCAGAGGGCTATTGTCTGCAAAGACTAGGCAGAATACGGGGGAGAGGGGGTGGCATAGCCATAGTTGCTAAACAAGACTACCAATGTCAGCTAGAACGCACTATGATTGATGATAGTGAAGCAGGTGCGTTTTCTATCTTAATAAACGGCTACTTCACCCTGAAAGGCCTTCTGATTTATCGCCCTCCGGGCTCCACTGCAGCCTTTATTGAGAAGTTAGTGGAAGGCGTCACAGAGGCCGCATTATGCACGGACAAATACCTAGTCTTAGGTGACCTTAATTTGCACTTAGATACCCCTACGGACAAGGTGGCGAGTGATTTCTGTCAAATAATGGCAGGTTTACAGTTTGAACAGAAGGTACAGCACCCTACCCACAAGCTGGGCCACCTCCTTGACCCGGTTTTCGCAAACTGGAACCAAGTGGATGCCCAAACTCCGATCCCCATCCCATGGTCTGATCATCTCCTCATCCCATTTACCATCGAAATGCAGGGACCACGCCCCAGTGACCCCCCCGCTGACAAACACCCTAGGCGGAGATGGGCGGCGTTCTCCCAAGCCAAATTCAATCTGGCGATAACTGAGAAGGGTCATCCTGGGGGTGATGGGGTAGATGAAATTAATTCTAATTTAGACCAACGAATTACGGAAGCCCTGGACCTAGGGCACCACTTGGTGTGGCAAAAACGGGGGGCCGAGCACAGAGATCGGCTCCTTGGTATAACAAGGACATGCGGACGGCCAAAGCAGCATGTAAACGTGCTGAAAGGCAATGGAGGATTGCCTACTCGATCCCCGCCAAAACAGAGTACACAGACTGTAGGCGCAACTACCACAAATTGATTAGAAAGGGTAAATCATTGTACTACTGCAACAAGATTGAAGAAGCTGAGCAGTCCACCAAGGAACTCTTTTCAATCTATAAGTCTATTGCGGTAGGGAAACCCGCTGCGGTGCCTAAGCAACTCTGCACGACGGAGGGCTGCGACCGCATTGCTGAGTTCTTTGCAAACAAGGTTATTAACATCTATAATTCCTTTCCTCAGAGGACAGATAACGGTCCTAGACACCCGGAAGCCACTAAAACCAAAGGGGAACAACGATTAACCACCTTCGTCACCCCCCCTACTGAGGAACTTCTCCGCATTTGTGGATCGATAAAATCCGGCTCCCCAAGAGACCCGACCACTCCTAGTCGGTTGAAGGGCAGCCTGCCAGAACTTGAGCCCTATGTTCGCCATCTACTGGACACCTCCTTCAAGTCCCAGGCTGTCCCTAATGCTTGGAAGCAAGCAGTGGTACTTCCTCTGCAGAAGAAAGCCAATGTCAGTTTTGAAAAACTCGACAACCTTCGCCCAATCTCCCTCCTGCCCTACATGGCAAAAGTGGCGGAAAAAATAGCCAATGTACAACTTATGCAGTTCGAGGAGGCGGCTTCGCTACTCCATGACTCGCAATTTGGCTTCCGTCCCCGTCATTCGACGGAATCTGCACTTCTCGTGGCGGTTGAAGCGCTACGACAGGGCGTGGACGAGGGCCAAACCATGGCATTGATTTTACTCGATCTAAGCGCGGCATTCGACACTGTAGCACATTCCACCTTGCTACAGTGTCTGAATGAAGGCGGGGTTACAGGAGCAGAGCTTGGCTGGATTGGGTCCTTCCTGTCTGACAGGTGCTTTCAAGTCAGACTGGGTGAATGCTACTCGAGGGAGATTGAGTTGGGCCAGGGCGTGCCTCAGGGCTCGTCCCTGAGCCCAACCCTATTTAATATCCACGTCTCCCCCCTGGCGGCCATCGTGGAGGGATACGGTCTTCGCCTGGTGTCCTACGCTGATGACACGCAGTTGGTCATCTCCCTATCGCGTGCACCCGGCCTCGCAGCGGACATCTTCAGGAATTGCATGCAAGACCTTGCTCCCTGGATGTCCGCAAACTGCTTAAAACTGAACGGTAGCAAGACCGAGGTGCTCGTGGTGGGGGGAGGGCCGTCTGCCTGATCATCGGCGTGGTGGCCGCCCTGTCTGGGTGAAGTCCCCGTTCCTTGCCGTGAGGCCAGGAACCTTGGCGTGTGGCTGGACAAGGACCTTGCCTTTGGTCCCCAGGTCAGTCGGGTGGCGGGGGTGTGCTTCGGTGTCCTGAGAACCTTAAGGAAAGTGTTAGACCTTCTCCCTATTTCTGCTCGAAGGACGCTGGTGCACGCCCTCGTCACCTCACGACTTGACTATGGGAACCTGCTTTATCTGGGGGCCACGGGCAATGTCATGGGCCGCCTGCAAGTCCTTCAAAATGCTGCAGCGCTGCTTGTACTCAGGCTCCCTAGGAGGTCATCCTCCAAACCAGCTTTGCGGGCCCTCCACTGGCTTCCCATCGAGAGGAGAGTGGAGTTCAAGGCCCTCGCTACATGCCATCGCATTTTGAGCGGTAAAGCGCCTGCTCCGCTCCAGAGTCTGGTAACCCACTATGAGCCCACACGCAGTCTACGGTCCTCGCAGACTGGGCTGCTAAAGGTCCCCAGAGTATCGAAGGCGCGTATGGGAGGCAGATCTTTTAGATACCTCGCTCCCAGGTGCTGGAATGCCCTTCCTTTGGAACTGCGACTAGAACCATCTGAAGTCCTGTTCAGGAAAAAACTCAAAACATACCTTTTTAGCAGGTAGCCTTCTGTGGGAGGGGGGGGGGCAGCCACTTCACTTATCACAGCGCGGGGACACGCCAGTGGCGTAACCAGGCGCTTTACAAATGCCCAAATAAATAAAAAGAATTACAAACACAGGTGATGATTTGGCATCACGCCTCACCGTTGGCAGTTCATCCTGGCTGGGTAAAAACCCTGGAAAATGTGCAAAAACACTTTTGGTGGGACAATATGAGTAAGGACATTAAGCAATTTGTCACTACCTGTCCAGTTTGTGCAAGACATAAATCTTCTCACAAGGCCCCTGACGGTTTGTTAATACCAACGCCATCACCCAAACAACCTTGGCACACTGTGAGTGTAGATTTTATTGTAGGTTTACCACCAGTAAAATCCTTCACAACAGTATTAGTGATAGTGGATTTTTTGTCTAAAATGGCACATTTTGTATCATTACGGAAATTGCCAACTGCGGCAGAATTTGCCGATATTTTTATAAAAGAAATTGTGCGTTTACATGGTTTGCCAAGTAAAGTGGCGTCAGAACGAGGTAGTCAGTTTAACTCTAGATTTTGGAAAAAATTATGCGAAAAATTGAAAATAGATGTGGCATTATCCACTGCTTTCCATCCAGAAACAGAATGACAAACTGAACGACTGAACCAAACCTTACTTCAAACGCTACGTTGTTTATTGGCTGATTATTCTAGTGAATGGTTAGAAGCTCTCCCTATAGCGGAGTTTGTTTATAATAATACTGAGCATGCAGCTCTACTTTGCTCACCATTCTATTTCATGCAGGGGTATCATCCGAGAGCTATACCCATTTTATTAAAGGATTCCCTGTTCCCTACAGTAACAGATAGACTAACGAGATTAGGTGACATACAAGACAAGGCCAGGAAACATTTATTAAAGTACAAAGAAAGCATGAAAAGACAAGCAGACAAACACAGATCTGAGGCCCCAATGTATAAAATTGGTGACAAAGTATGGCTCTCCACAAAGAACCTAAATATAGAGGGATCCCGGAAGCTGCAACCACGTTTCATTGGACCCTTTAGTATAACTGCCATAGTAAACCCGGTAACAGTAAAATTGGACTTACCAAAAGAATACCCAGTACATGCTACATTCCATGTGTCCTTGCTTAAGCTGTACAACCCAAATACCCGACCCGAACCACCACCTCGACCCATAACAATTAAGGGAAATCTAGAATATGAAGTGAAAAGCATAAAAGACGCAAAAAGAATTCATGGACATCTGTTTTAATTAGTAGAATGTAAAGGATATTACGAAACTGAGAATTCATGGGAACCAGCGTCCTATGTACATACCACACGGTTGAATAGACAGTTTTATCTAAAAAATCCAGGGAAACCCCGTCCAGTAGAAGGGCCTTTGAGGGGGGCGACTGGTAGGGTTTGTGCACAGCAAAGAGCATGTACCCTCTCATTGCCCTAGTGGTCTCTGTAATAGCTCTCTTTAACCATACTACTGAAAGCCTTTCTTGTTATCTCAGCCCCTCCCTAAGACTTCTGTGTATGTTGCTCAATGTATTCACAAGTTTGGACATTGCTGTCTTCTTTGCACATTGGACCTTGCTTTTACCAAGGCTTATTTAGAAAACATTGGACCATGCTTTTACCAAGGCTTATTTAGAACACTCCTCCCTAGGCCATGTGTTACTTCAACTCATTAGCATAATAACTGAAGCTCTGCACACCTGCTTGTGAGAACCACACCCAGTTCTTTGAACCACACCCAGCTCTTTGAACCACACCCAGCTCTTCGAGCCACAACCAGCCCTGTCTATAAAAGACAGCCCCTGAGCCTCACCCAGTGCTTGTGCTTGTCTACCTCCCACTTACCTGAGAACAGATCCTTCGGCACTGGCCCTCCCGCTCTCTCCAGACCTTCATTGACTTCAACGGGCGCGGCTTCTGGCTCTTCCTTCTTCTGGTTTCCGGCTACTTCTTGCCTCAGCCCCTCTGCTGTCCACTGCAATCGACCTGCAAAAGAGAAAGAGGTCATGGTTAGATTGATCAGTATCCCTTTTCAGCAAAAAGTAAGTGCAAAACCTTTTATTACCTGAAAGAACTTTATCGGCGATTTCTGGATTCATGTAAAGACAATTTGGAAAAAGATATCTCCCACCAACTTTGTGGTTCAAACCGTTTGTTACAAGAATACTTTGGGGAACTTTGTGAAATAAACATTGTTTTACATGGAACTTTTTAAAGAATCGAACAGAGGAAACCATTGACAGCAAGGCAAACAGTAAAACAAGGACTTGCACAAATTACCTGCTGTATTTTGATGTAAAAGAACAGTATTTGTTTTATAAAAAAGTCTGGAAATGTGTGAAAAGTGAGTTTGCTATTAAGAATTTAGGCTTTAGTTATATTAAGGTGAATGTTAGACGTTGGTAATTCTGATAATGATATTCGTTTGATTTTACAGAGGTTTTACAGTAACAGAAAGCACATCCCAGAACAGTAACACATTCCAAACCTGGAAGCTTGATACCAGGATCCAAGAGGTACTTTTAGAAGAGAATTTCTAATAAGATTAAGGTTTAGTCAGGAACACATTTAGGGATAGGTTGCACTTATCTGTTCTTTGTTTATGTTTCATTAGGCACCAGTTTCTACAGAAGTAAGAGAGGGCCGCAGACCTTAGCAGCTCTTCTACAGTGGAAAAGCAAGAATGGTGTTGTCTCTCTTTTTTTATTTTATCCACTTCCCCCCTTCCTTTGAGCTTCTGGTTCTTAGTGCACTGTTTTAAATCTAGTGTGCTGGAACAAGAAGTTTCAGGGTGGGGTCGGACTGTCTTCAACCACCATCAGAACTGAACAGAAACTCAGGTGAGCTGGGCTTTGACAGTAGCACAAGCCTTTAAAATATTCAGTTCTGTTGAACGATGAATGCCGGGGAAGAAACAGAGGGCATTGACGCCACGGATATGGCACAGGCCCTAAACGAGGACTTGGCCCATAATGAATCAGTGTCTGGCATCTTGCAACATATGCAAGAGGAAATAGAGAAATTAAAGTTGGAAAACACCTTTTTGAAACAGGATTTAAGCAGGTATAAACCTAGGGAATCTCTGTGGAACACAGCTTTTACGCCTTTGTTTAAAACCTCCTCAGAGACAGGGGCGCGAGCAAAACATGCAACCCCCCCCCCCAGTTAAAATTACTGTTAATGTTCCTAATGCTTTGCATTTAGCAGCACCTGAACGTTTTCATGGAGATAGTAACAAATTTAATGTTTTTATCAATCAATGTCAATTACACTTCATTTGTAAACCACAACAGTTCCCTACTGATGCTACGAAAGTGGCATTCGTCTTGTCTTATTTGGGCGGTATAGCAGCCAATTGGTCAATTCCTTTCGTGGATAGAGATGATCCCATCCTCCATAATTGGAATCAATTTAAACGTACTATGAGCAGCCTTTTTGCAAAACACACTTTTATGCAGGCAAGCGATAATGAGCTTTTAAATCTTAAACAAGGTAACGCGGATTTATTGACCTATCTCACTAGTTTTAATCGTTTACTCACCGAGACACGTTGGCCAGCAGAAAAGCGTGTCTCCCTTTTTTATAAAAGTTTGAGAGATGAGTTAAAAGACGCGCTGGCTCATATCGTTGATTTGCCAGAAGACTATTCTGACTTTGTAGATTTAGTCGTGAAATTGGAACACAGACTAGGAGAAAGAAAGGGAGATAAATCAAATTGGAATTGCGGTTAACTTTTATTAGACATGAGAAGAAAGACACAGATAATAAACTCCCTGAACCTGAGCCTATGCAAATAGGGACACTCAGAGGTCCACTCACCTCAGAGGAAAAAGATAGAAGGAGAAAACTTCAATTATGTTTATATTGTGGCAAGGCAGGACTTTTTGCCAGAGATTGTCCAGTAAAACCTAAAACTTCACGAAAGGGTACTGTTTCCTCTATCTCCTCAACTGAGTCGGGAAACGATTAAGTTCGACAAGGGGGGAGGTTACTTGTTCGAGAAAACATCTTAATCAAACCTCTAATTCTGCAGCCTTCATGGAACCGCACATACCTAGACATTTCATAATTCAGATCTTTTTAATTGTTACTACCCAAGTTAGACATTCTCTCTCTGCCTACTGGACTCAGGAGCAACAGGACATTTTGTGGATAATAAGTTAGCTAACACATTAGGTCTTCCTATTTGCCTAAAGCCTTGTCCAGAAGCAGTATATGCAGTGGATGGGTCAGAATTGACCTCTTGATTAATCACAAAACAAACAAGTCCCCTTGTCATGGTCTGTCAAAACGAGCACACAAAGATGATTAGCTTTGATCTGATAGATACCCCTAATTTTGGCTTGATTCTCGGGGTACCCTGGTTAACAACTCAAAACCCAAAAATTGATAGTGTGAACAGAACAGTTACTTTGCATTCCTCATTCTGTAGAACCAATTGCTATCAAGAAGCAGGTACAGAACAGAGCTCAGTAATACACTGTGCTAGTGTTACACAAGATGAACCAAGTCTCCCTCCTGAATATTCTGACTTTAAAGACGTTTTTGATCCAGTGAAGGCTAGTGTGTTACCCCCACATCGGTCATATGACTGCCGTATAGATCTCATCCCAGGGGCCCCTTTAGATAATAACAGAGTATATGCTTTGACTGACGAAGAGACCAAATATTTAAGAACCTAGGTAAACGACATACTACAGTCTGGGTTCATCCAACATTCCATATCTCCGGTGTCATCTCCACTTTTTTTATCCCGAAGCCGGATAAATCTCGACACGGATGTATCGACTATAGACGACTAAATAAGGCTACAATAAAAAATAAATATCCTCTTCCTCTAATACCTGTGTTGTTGGATCAGTTAAGATATTCTACTGTATAAGCTAAACTAGATCTGCAGGGAGCTTACCAAATGGTCCGAATAAAAGAGGGGGGTGATTTGAAGACAGCTTTCAAGACAAAGTTTGGTCTATTTGAGTACATAGTAATGCCCTTTGGGTTGTGTAATGCCCCTGCGTCCTTTCAATTCTTCATAAATGAGGTCCTACACAAATTCCTGGACGTTTGTGTCATAGTATACATAGACAGCATCCTCATTTACTCTAAGAACCCGGAAGAACATACCCAACATGTTCGTGCAGTATTATCAAAGTTAAAAGTAAATCATCTCTTTGCTAAATTAGAAAAATGCACTTTTGATGTCAGCAAAGTTGACTTTTTAGGATACTGCCTGTCACCTCAAGGAATAATTATGGATGAAAAGAAAATTATTGCTATTACTGATTGGCTAGAACCATCATCTGTGAAGGATGTTCAGAAATTTCTGGGTTTCGCCAATTTTTATAGGAGGTTTATTTCTCATTTTGTAGACATTGCGGCCCCAATAACCACCTTGTTGCGGAAAAGGGCAACGATTTCTTTGGTCTGATGAGGCGGCTCACGCCTTTCAACTCCTGAAACAAAAGTTCACTTCAGCCCCAATTCTGAAACATCCTGATCCTGACTTGCCAGTTTTTGTCGAAGAGGATGCTTCACAAGTAGCTTTAGGAGGAGTTCTCTCTCAACGAGATGCAATAGATGGCCAATTACATCCTAAAGCCTTTTATTCCAAAAAGCTTTTACCAGCTGAACAAAATTACACTGTGACTGAAAGAGAACTATTAGCTATCAAAGTAGCCTTTTCTGAATGGAGGCACCATTTAATGGGAGCCAAGTACCCTAATACCATCTTTTCTGACCATAAGAACCTACAGTTCTTTGGATCACTAAAAGCATTAACTCCACGTCAGATGCGCTGGTTGAATTTTGTTAGTACATTTGACTTCATTATAACCTATAGACCAGGTGCACAACAAATTCAATCTGATGTGTTATCTAGATACGGACAAACCTCAGACATGAAACAAGACCAAATAGGAGAACCCATTATTCCTCCCCAAAAACTTTTGGCACCAGTACAACAGAAGGCTTTCATCACAGATCTATATAATGCACACATGCAAATGGCACCTCGAGATTGGTTAAAGGATTCCCATAACTCAATACAACGAGGTTTATTGTATCACGACAACATGCTGTTAGTGCCCACCACAGAATTACAAACACAGGTGATAATTTGGCATCACGCCTCACCGTTGACAGGTCATCCTGGCTGGGTAAAAACCCTGGAAAATGTGTGAAAACACTTTTGGTGGGACAATATGAGTAAGGACATTAAGCAATTTGTCACTACCTGTCCAGTTTGTGTAAGACATAAATCTTCTCATAAGGCCCCTGAAGGTTTGTTAATACCAATGCCATCACCCAAAAAAAATGGCCCATTACGGAAATTGCCAACTGCGGCAGAATTTGCCGATATTGGTATAAGAGAAATTGTGCATTTACATGGTTTGCCAAGTAAAGTGGTGTCAGACCGAGGTTGTGAGTTCAACTCTAGATTTTGGAAAAAATTATGCAAAAAACTGAAAATAAAAGGGGCATTATCCACTGCTTTCTATCCAGAAACAGATGGACAAACTGAACGACTGAACCAAACCTTACTTCAAACGCTACGTTATTTATTGGCTGATTATTCTAGTGAATGGTTGGAAGCTCTCCCTGTAGCGGAGTTTGTTCATAATAATACTGAGCGAGCAGCTCTACTTTGCTCACCATTCTGTTTCATGCAGGGGTATCATCTGAGCGCTATACCCATTTTATTAGAAGATTCCCTGTTGCCTAAAGTAACAGATAGACTAACGAGATTAGGTGACATACAAGACAAGGCCAGGAAACATTTATTAAAGTACAAAGAGAGCTTGAAAAGAGAAGCAGACAAACACAGATCTGAGGCCCCAATGTATAAAATCGGTGACAAAGTATGGCTCTCCACAAAGAACCTAAATATAGAGGGATCCCGAAAGCTGCACCCACATTTCATTGGACCCTTTAGTACAACTGCCATAGTATACCAGGTAACAGTAAAATTGGACTTACCAAAAGAATACCCTGTACATGCTACATTCCATGTGTCCTTGCTTAAGCCATACAACCCAAATACCCGACCCGAACCCCCACCTCCACCCATACCAATTAAGGGAAATCTAGAATATGAAGTGAAAAGCATAAAAGATGCAAAGATAATTCATGGACGTCTGTTTTATTTAGTAGAATGGAAAGGATATGAAGAAAATGAGAATTCATGGGAACCAGCCTCCATTGTACATGCCCCACGGTTGATTAGACAGTTTTATTTTTAAAAAATCCAGGGAAACCCCGTCCAGTAGGAGGGCATTTGAGGGGGGCGCCTGGTAGGGTTTGTGCACAGCAAAGAGCATGTCCCCTCTCATTGCACTAGTGGTCTCTGTAATAGCTCTCTTTAAACATACTACTGAAAACCTTTCTTGTTATCTCAGCCCCTCCCTAAGTCTTCTGTGTATATTGCTCAATGTATTCACAAGTTTGGACATTGCTGTCTTGTTTGCACATTGGACCTTGCTTTTACCAAGGCTTATTTAGAAAACATTGGACCTTGCTTTTACCAAAGCCTATTAAGAAAACATTGGACCTTGCTTTTACCAAGGCTTATTTAGGACACTCCTCCCTAGGCCATGTGTGACTTCAATTCATTAGCATAATAACTGAAGCTCTGCACACCTGCTTGTGAGGACCACACCAAGTTCTTCGAACCACACCCAGCTCTTCGACCAACACCCAGCTCTTCGAATCACACCCAGCCCAGTCTATAAAAAGCATCCCCTGAGCCTCACCCAGTGCTTGTACTCGTCTACCTCCCACTTACCTGAGAACAGATCCTTCGGCGCTGGCACTCCTGCTCTCTCCAGACCTTCATTGACTTCAACTGGCACAGCTTCTGGCTCCTCCTTCTTCTGGTTTCTGGCTACTTCTTGCCTCAGCACCTCTGCTGTCCACTGCAATCGACCTGCAATAGAGAAAGAGGTCAAGGTTAGACGGATCAGTATCCCTTTTCAGCAACAAGTAAGTGCAAAACCTTTTATTACCTGAAAGAACTTTATTGGCGATTTCTGGATTCATGTAAAGTCAATTTGGAACAAGATATCTCCCACAAAATTTGTGGTTCAAACCCTTTGTTACAAGAATACTTTGTGGAACTTTGTGAAATAAACATTGTTTTACATGTAACTTTTTCAAGAATCGAACAGAGGAAACCATTGATAGCAAGGCAAACAGTAAATCAAGGACTTGCACAAATTACCTGCTGTATTTTGATGTAAAAGTACAGTATTTTTGTTTATAAAAAAAAGTCTGGAAATGTGTGAAAAGTGAGTTTGCTATTAAGAATTTAGGCTTTAGTTATATTAAGGTGAATGTTAGACGTTGGCAATTCTGATAATGATATTCGTTTGATTTTACAGTAGTTTTACAGTAATAGAAAGCACATCCCAGAACAGTAACACATTCCAAACCTGGAAGCTTGAGACCAGGATCCAAGAGGTACTTTTAGAAGAGAATTTCTAATAAGATTAAGGTTTAGTCAGGAACACATTTAGGAATAGGTTGCACTTATCTGTTCTTTGTTTATGTTTCATTAGGCACCAGTTTCTACAGAAGTCAGAGAGGGCCTCAGATTTTAGCAGCTCTACTACAGTGTAAATGCAAGAACAGTGTTGTCTCTCTTTTTTTATTTTATCCACTTCCCCCCTTCCCTTGAGCTTCTGGTTCTTAGTGCCCTGTTTTAAAACGAGTGTGCTGGAACAAGCAGTTTCAGGGTGGGGTCGGACTGTCTTCAACCTCCATCAGAACTGAACAGAAACTCAGGTGAGCTGGGCTTTGACAGAAGCACAAGCCTTTAAAATATTCAGTTCTGTTGGACGATGAATGCCAGGGAAGAAACAGAGGGCATTGATGCCATGGATATGGCGCAGGCCCTAAACGAGGACTTGGCCCATAATGAATCAATGTCTGACATCTTGCAACATATGCAAGAGGAAATAGAGAAATTAAAGTTGAAAAACACCTTTTTAAAACAGGATTTAAGCAGGTATAAACCTAGGGAATCTAAGTGGAACACAGCTTTTACGCCTTTGTTTAAAACCTCCTCAGAGACAGGGGCGCGAGCAAAACATGCAACTTTCCCCCCCAGTTGAGGTTACTGTTAATGTTCCTAATGCTGTGCCTTTAGCAGCACCTGAACGTTTTCATGGAGTTAGTAACAAATTCCATGTTTGTATCAATCAATGTCAATTACACTTTGTTTGTAAATTACAGCAGTTCCCTACTGATGCTACGAAAGTGGCATTCGTCTTGTCTTATTTGGGCGGTACAGCAGCCAATTGGTCAATTCCTTTCGTGGATAGAGATGATCCCATCCTCCATAATTGGAATCAATTTAAACGTACTATAACCAGCCTTTTTGCAAAACACACTTTTATGCAGGCAAGCCATAATGAGCTTTTAAATCTAAAACAAGGTAACAAGGATTTATTGACCTATCTCACTAGTTTTAATCATTTACTCACCGAGACACGTTGGCCAGCAGAAAAGCGTGTCTCCCTTTTTTATAAAGGTTTGAGAGACGAGTTAAAAGACGCGCTGGCTCATATCGTTGATTTGCCAGAAGACTATCCTGACTTTGTAGATTTAGGGCTAGATGTAGGTAATTTTATTTTACCACTTCTTAAATACCGAATTTTACCGATTCGGTATTTAAGAAGTGGTAAAATAGAGGGGGTAATGTAGGTATTACAGAATCGGTAAATACCGAATCGTTAAGATTCGGTATTTACCGATTCTGTAAATAATGATTTGGTAATGCCCATTGATTCCTATGGGCATTGAAGCCCATAGGAATCAATGGGCATTACCAATCGGTAATTACCGATTCGGTAAATACCGGTTCCAGCAAGGGTGCAGGGGGTGTCACTTTGACACCCTGTAGCACCCCAAATACAGGCATGTGTGCCATGTCTGTCTGTCACATGTGCATGCACACCTGGATTCGGTATTTTACCACCCAATTGGATTGGGTGGTAAAATACCGAATCTGAAAGGCCTTTGGGACTCAAAAGAGTCCCACCTACATCTGGAAGTTACCGAATCGGTAAAAAAATACTGATTCTGTATTTTACCGATTCGGTAAATTTACCGATTCGGTAAATTTACCGAATCGGTAAAATTGGCCCCCTATATCCCAAAAACCCATTTAACGGTCGGTAACGGCCGAAATCGGCCGTTACCGGCCTGTAAATGGCTACCTACATCGGGCCCTATGTCGTGAAATTGGAACACAGACTAGAAGAAAGAAAGGGAGATAAATCCAAACTGGAATCGTGGTTAACTTTTATTAGACATGAGAAGAAAGACACAGATAATAAACTCCCTGAACCTCAGCCTATGCAAATAGGGACACTCAGATGTTCACTCACGTCAGAGGAAAAAGAAAGAAGGAGAAAACTTAAATTATCTTTATATTGTGGCAAGGCAGGACATTTTGCTAGAGAATGTCGAGTAAAACCTAAAACTTCACGAAAGGGTCCTGTTTCCTCTATCTCCTCAACTGAGTCGGGAAACGATTAAGATCGACAAGGGGGAGGTTACTTGTTCAAGAAAACATCTTAATCAAACCTCTAATTCTGCAGCCTTCATGCTACCGCACATACCTAGACATTTCATAATTCAGATCTTTTTAATTGTTACTACCCAAGTTAGACATTCTCTCTCTGTCCTACTGGACTCAGGAGCAACAGGAAATTTTGTGGATAATAACTTAGCTAACACATTAGGTCTTCCTATTTGCCTAAAGCCTTGTCCAGAAGCAGTATGTGCAGAGGATGGGTCAGAATTGACCTCTGGATTAATCACAAAACAAACAAGTCCCCTTGTCATGGTCTGTCAAAATGGGCACACAGAGATGATTAGCTTAGATCTGATTACCTAATTTTGGCTTGATTCTCGGGGTATCCTGGTTAACAACTCTTAACCCAAAAATTGATTGGGTGAACAGGACAGTTACTTTGGATTCCTCATTCTGTAGAACCAATTGCTATCAAGAAGCAGGTACAGAACAGAGCTCAGTAATACACTGTGCTAGTGTTACACAATACGAACCAAGTCTCCCTCCTGAATATTCTGACTTTAAAGACGTTTTTGATCCAGTGAAGGCTAGTGTGTTACCCCCACATCGGTCATATGACTGCCGTATAAATCTCATCCCGGGGGCCCCTTTACCTAATAACAGAGTATATGCTTTGACTGATGAAGAGACCAAATATTTAAGAACCTACCTAGACGACCTACTACAGTCTGGGTTCATCCGACATTCCACATCTCCAGTGTCATCTCCACTTTTTTTTATCCCGAAGCCGGATAAATCTCTGCTCGCGTGTATTGACTATAGAGGACTAAATATGGCTACAATAAAAAATTAATATCCTCTTCATCTAATACCTGTGTCGTTGGATCAGTTAAGACATTTTACTGTATAAGCTAAACTAGATCTGCGGGGAGCTTACCACCTGGTCCGAATAAAAGAGGGGGATGAGTGGAAGACAGCTTTCAAGACAAAGTTTGGTCTATTTGAGTACACAGTAATGCCCTTTGGGTTGTGTAATGCCCCAGCGGCCTTTCAATTCTTTATAAATGAGGTCCTACATGAATTCCTGGACTTTTGTGTCAGAGTATACATAGACAACATCCTCATTTACTCTAAGAACCCGGAAGAACATACCCAACATGTTCGTGCAGTATTATCAAAGTTAAAAGAAAATCATCTCTTTGCTACATTAGAAAAATGCACTTTTAATATCCGCAAAGTGGACTTTTTAGGATACTGCCTGTAACCTCAAGGAATAATTATGGTTGAAAAGAAAATTAGTGCTATTACTGATTGACCAGAACCATCATCTGTGAAGGATGTTCAGAAATTTCTGGGTTTCGCCAATTTTTATAGGGGGTTTATTTCTCATTTTGCAGACATTGCGGCCCCAATAACCACCTTGTTGCGGAAAGGGCAACAAATTCTATGGTCTGATGAGGCGACTCACGCCTTTCTACTCCTGAAACAAAAGTTCACTTTTGCCCCAATTCTGAAACATCCTGATCCTGACTTGCCATTTTTTGTTGAAGCGGATGCTTCACAAGTAGCTTTAGGAGGAGTTCTCTCTCAACGAGATGCAACAGATGGCCAAAAACATCCTATAGCCTTCTATTCCAAAAAGTTATTACCAGCTGAACAAAATTTCACTGTGGCTGAAAGAGAACTATTAGCTTTCAAAGTCACCTTTTCTGAATGGAGGCACCATTTAATGGGAGCCAAGTACCCTGTTACCATCTTTTCCTGACCATAAGAAAATACAGTTTGTTGGATCACTAAAAGCATTAACTCCACGTCAGATGCGCTGGTTAAATTTTTTTAGTGCATTTGACTTCGTCATAACCTATAGACCAGGTGCACAACAAATTCAATCTGATGTGTTATCTAGATATGGACATACCTCAGACATGAAACAAGACAAAATAGGAGAACCCATTATTCCTCCCCAAAACCTTTTGGCACCAGTACAAAAGAAGGATTTCATGACAGATCTATATAATGCACAAATGCAAATGGCACCTCAAGATTGGTTAAAGGATTCCCATAACTCAATACAACGAGGTTTATTGTATAACTACAACATGCTGTTAGTGCCCACCACAGAATTACAAACACAGGTGATGATTTGGCATCACACCTCACCATTGGCAGTTCATCCTGGCTGGGTAAAAACCCTGGAAAATGTGCGAAAACACTTTTGGTTGGACAATATGAGTAAGGACATTAAGCAATTTGTCACTACCTGTCCAGTTTGTGCAAGACATAAATCTCCTCATAAGGCCCCTGACGGTTTGTTAATACCAATGCCATCACCCAAACAACCTTGGCACACTGTGAGTGTAGACTTTATTGTAGGTTTACCACCAGTAAAATCCTTCACAACGTATTAGTGATAGTGGATTTTTTGTCTAAAATGGCACATTTTGTACCATTACGGAAATTGCCAACTGCGGCAGAATTTGCCGATATTTTTATAAAAGAAATTGTGCATTTACATGGTTTGCCAAGTAAAGTGGTGTCCGAACGAGGTAGTCAGTTCAAGTCTAGATTTTGGAAAAAATTATGCGAAAAACTGAAAATAGATGTGGCATTATCCACTGCTTTCCATCCAGAAACAGATGGACAAACTGAACGACTGAACCAAACCTTACTTCAAACGTTACGTTGTTTATTGGCTGATTATTCTAGTGAATGGTTGGAAGCTCTCCCTGTAGCGGAGTTTGTTTATAATAATACTGAGCATGCAGCTCTACTTTGCTCACCAATCTATTTCATGCAGGGATATCATCCAAGAGATATACCCATTTTATTAGAAGATTCCCTGTTTCCTACAGTAACAGATAGACTAACGAGATTAGGTGACATACAAGACAAGGCCAGGAAACATTTATTAAAGTACAAAGAAAGCATGAAAAGACAAGCAGACAAACACAGATCTGAGGCCCCAATGTATAAAATCGGTGAAAAGTATGGCTCTCCACAAAGAACCTAAATATAGAGTGATCCCGAAAGCTGCAACCACGTTTCATTGGACCCTTTAGTATAACTGCCATAGTAAACCCGGTACCAGTAAAATTGGACTTACCAAAAGAATACCCAGTACATGCTACAATCCATGTGTCCTTGCTTAAGCCGTACAATCCAAATACCTGACCCGAACCACCACCTCCACCCATACCAATTAAGCGACATCTAGAATATGAAGTGAAAAGCATAAAAGACGCAAAAAGAATTCATGGACGTCTGTTTTATTTAGTAGAATGGAAAGGATATGACGATACTTAGAATTCATGGGAACCAACGTCCTATGTACATGCCCCACGGTTGATTATACAGTTTTATCTAAATAAATTCAGGGAAACCGCGTCCAGTAGGAGGGCCTTTGAGGGGGGCGACTGGTAGGAATTGTGCACAGCAAAGAGCATGTCCCCTCTCATTGCACTAGTGGTCTCTGTAATAGCTCTCTTTAAACATACTACTGAAAGCCTTTCTTGTTATCTCAGCCCCTCCCTAAGACTTCTGTGTATGTTGCTCAATGCATTCACAAGTTTGGACATTGCTCTCTTGTTTGCACATTGGACCTTGCTTTTACCAAGGCTTATTTAGAAAAGATTGGACCTTGCTTTTACCAAGGCTTATGTAGAAGACATTTGAACTTGCTTTTACCAAGGCTTATTTAGAACACTCCTCCCTAGGCCATGTGTTACTTCAACTCATTAGCATAATAACTGAAGCTCTGCACACCTGCTTGTGAGAACCACACCCAGTTCTTTGAACCACACCCAGCTCTTCACACCACACCCAGCTCTTCGAACCACACCCAGCCCTGTCTATAAAAGGCAGCCCCTGAGCCTCACCCAGTGCTTGTGCTCGTCTACCTCCCACTTACCTGAGAACAGATCCTTCAGCGCTGGCACTGCTGCTCTCTCCAGTCCTCATTGACTTCAACGGGCGCAGCTTCTGGCTCTTCCTTCTTCTGGTTTCCGGCTACTTCTTGCCTCAGCCCCTCTGCTGTCCACTGCAATCGACCTGCAAAAGAGAAAGAGGTCAAGGTTAGACTGATCAGTATCCCTTTTCAGCAACAAGTAAGTGCAAAACCTTGTATTACCTGAAAGAACTTTATCGGCGATTTCTGGATTTATGTAAAGACAATTTGGAACAAGATATCTCCCACAAACTTTGTGGTGTAACCCTTTGTTACAAGAATACTTTGTGGAACTTTGTGAAATAAACATTTTTTTACATGGAACTTTTTAAAGAATCGAACAGAGGAAACCATTGACAGCAAGGCAAACAGTAAATCAAGGACTTGCACAAATTACCTGCTGTATTTTGATGTAAAAGTACAGTATTTGTTTTATAAAAAAGTCTGGAAATGTGTGAAAAGTGAGTTTGCTATTAAGAATTTAGGCTTTAGTTATATTAAGGTGAATGTTAGACGTTGGCAATTCTGATAATGATATTCGTTTTATTTTACAGAAGTTTTACAGTAATAGAAAGCACATACCAGAACAGTAACACATTCCAAACCTGGAAGCTTGAGACCAGGATCCAAGAGGTATTTTTAGAAGAGAATTTCTAATAAGATTAAGGCTTAGTCAGGAACACATTCAGGGATAGGTTGCACTTGTCTGTTCTTTGTTTATGTTTCATTAGGCACCAGTTTCTAAAGAAGTTAGAGAGGGCCGCAGACCTTAGCAGCTCTTCTACAGTGGAAACGCAAGAACGGTGTTGTCTCTCTTTTTTTTAATTTATCCACTTTCTTCCTTCCCTTGAGCTTCTGGTTCTTAGTGCACTGTTTTAAAACTAGTGTGCTGGAACAATCAGTTTCAGGGTGGGGTCGGACTGTCTTCAACCTTCATCAGAACTGAACAGAAACTCGGGTGAGCTGGGCTTTGACACGCTAACCCGATCGCTGCCAATTTAAACAGATCACCCTTTTAGCGTTAGCTGAAGACATTTGTTTATCTGGGGTAATCTAGATATGCATCCTGTACATTGATGCTCATTAGTTCAGTGATCTCTTTAGTTAGCATGTGTTGGGCTTTCATTTCTGCAACATTTCTTTTGGCAGGTGTACAAGCAGTAATGCAAATAGAGCAAAGCATGGGACCACATTTTATACATACACAGCATGTAAATAGTATCACCAATACTATACGTAAAACAGTCAGTAGCTTCCAGCCCCAAGAGATAAAGAGTGTCCATATCCAGTTTGAAAATGTCCATGTACCAGTGTCTGGGTGAATATCTGCAGCAATCTTTTGCAGTTTAGAGATTGCATCATATACTGAAGGTGATTGATCCGGAATGAAGACACAACAGATGCTGCCAATGATGCAGCATGCACCACCTCGATCAGCCAGAATCACATCTAATACCATGCGATTCTGGAGTGCCACAATCCTCGCAACTTTTAGCTCCTCTGTAATGTTTCCAAGTGCCATAGCCGTCTGATTGGTAACAGCTTCCACAACACGAGTCAATCACCTTATCTTTCTGCTGTTCAATGCAGCACGCACAAAGAAGAACAATCCTAAGTTAAAATCAACGTATTGTTGTGGAGCAGTGTCAGTTTGATTGACTTTGTCCATACTTATTGTTCTCTTATTTCGGTTCTTAGAGATATCATTATAAAGTTTATAGTCTCTGTGATAAGATTCAGGTGCCAGAAACACAGGGGGCAATAGTAAGGATACATTGCAAATTCCTGACCACCCAACAGGTAGTTGATAATATCCCTTATTGCCACACACGAAGTAAGTATTATGCGAGGCTGTAAAACTGCTATTATTGGCACCTTCAATAGTCAGTACCACTGTACACTCACTCCTACCTGCTGAAATTCTCCCAACACTACTAATACACAAATCTGCTTTAGCTCTATTAACAGAAATCACAAATAGTCCATTGGTCTTAATAGCTCTCATATTCGTGAAGACATATGGTGTCGAAATATTGTCAGGTTGATACTCTTCCCATTCCCATTTAGTCCCTTTAGCTTGTGGATAACCTTCTATATCTTGGGAGCATAATTTATTAAGGTGGAAGGTAATCCCACCTACTGAAGGCTTTCCAGATGCAAACAAAAGCGCATAACAAGCTTGACAAGAACCATTTTGAGAGAAGGGAAGAGGAATGAAAGGTGTTCCTCCCTTCTGGTGGGAAGGAATCATCCCACATACCCAACAGTTGGTGGTATTCGTGGCATTATGTGTATGATGCAACATTTGAATTAAAGTGTTATTTAAGTAGGATTGTCGATGCTTCTCTTCATCATGATAGGGAAGCGTGAAGTAGTGATGTTCCATTGGTACTGTAGTAGTGGCAACAAAAAGCTGTTGAGCAGGAGCCACTTTCCCAACAAACCAGGTGAGTATTGCCATAACCACCAGAGCAACAACAAACCCTACAGCACAAATGATTCTTTTTTTATGCATTTTAGCAACAGCGATAATTGATCTTTCTACAAACTCGTTGAAACAATCGTTGGAGCTCGTATCCCTGACCAGCTGTTGATTTCTTCACCACGGGCCAAGACGGGTGCCCCTACACTACGCAGGACTGATCCCCCCTTGCCACATTGGCGTTCCGCTTTTCTAACCCAGGGCGGTAGCTCAACCAGTCTTTTTTGGCAGAGCAGATTCTTTCCTTGGTCTCAGCTGATACTGGGATTCTCCATCGATCGTGTAGTCCGGGAAGACTTCTGCAGATTCGTCAGGTGAGATAGCTTGACCTTTCCCTGTCTCCAGAATCTCTCGATGGTCAGTCATCACAGCAGGTTCCACCAAGGTAGGTAGTACTCTCTTGCAGTGAGTACTATGGACCCAATTCTTTTGATTCGTCACTCGAACTGCAGTACTTGTCACAAGGAGCACTTGCTCTGGTCCTCGCCACCTCGGCTCCAAGCTGGTCGATCTGTCGAAGACCTTGGCCATCATGTGGTCGCCAGGATGGGGTTCATGGGCCTCACCTGTAGATCTCTCAGGAAGAGCTTCTCGAACCTGTTGATGAATAGAGGTCAAACTATCGGTTAACTGTGCCAAATAATCATTCATCAGAACACATGGAACATCATGTATGGGGCGTGGCTTAGGAACTCCCCAAATGTTCATTGGTCTCCCAAAGACCACTTCATATGGGGTACGGCCAGATCGTGAATGTGGCACCGACGTTATGGACAACAATGCAAAGGGTAGTGCATCTGGGCACTTCAAAGACGTGGAAGCCAGTATTTTCACCACCTTCAATTTCAAAGTAGCATTGTACCTCTCCACTAATCCTGCTGATTGCGGGTGGAAGACTGCATGGAATTTCTGCTCGATCCCTAATCCTTTCAGGACATGCTCAACAACTTGCCTAATAAAATGAGGTCTGTTGTCACTCTACAAAAGTTTACAAACACCATATCTAGGGAAAAACTCCTTTAGAAGCACCTTCGCTGTGGTGAGAGCAGTATGATCCTTTTACTGAAGGCACATACCACCACTAGGACGTATTTCAGATTTTTGCAGCGTTCAAGTTGGATGTAATCCATCAGCAAAACTTCAAAAGGTGCGGTGGGTGTAGCAAACCCTCCTGTAGGAGTTTGTGTCCCTTTTACCAGAATTATACTGCCAACAGATCAAACAGGACTGTACTACTCTTTTAGCTGTGCTGGCAATTTCAAGATGCTCCCAAATTTGCGTAAGCAATTTAGTTATTGCTAGAGCTCCAGCATGTGCCAGCCCCCGTGCCATTTGAACAATAGGCTGCATGCAATTTCCATTTATCTATGTCTTTGTTGCGCCAACAACCCTCATCATCCAATATTCCTTCTTTAGCCCATTGCTCAAGTTCTGCTACAGAAGCAGATCTCTGTACATCTAACACTTCCTGTCTGGCATCATTCCATCGCTCAGCTTGAGACTTCACTACGTACATGGAAGTAGTGCTTCATTGCATTGCAGTCTCACGAGCTACGCGATTAGCAAAAGCATTACCTTGTCCTATCTTGTCAGTCACTTTCTTGTGTGTGCTACACTTCACTATCGATATCTTCTTCGGATATGTCAGTGCAGTCAAAAGGTTATGCACTAATTCTCCATGCATTATCTGCATCTCATGGGATGTAAGAAAGCTTCTTTCCTTCCAAAGCAGGCCAAAATCCTCTATCTATCTGTATAGATATTCACACACAAGTCAGTGCTAAGCTCACACGCTCGTGTCAAAACTATTAGCTCAGCTGCTTGAGCCGACTTCTGAGATATGCGAGCTGTTTCCACTACTGTCTGAAGTGTTGTAATTGCATATACAGCTGAGGTCGTACCATCTCGCAACTTCAAACAGGACCCATCAACCCACAGTTCCCCATCTACTTCTGGAAGGGGTGTATCTTGCAAATCAATGCAACCCTTTGTGTCAATTCGTATCCTGTCAAACGGGCACTAGTTAAGTGTTGTGTCTTGGTCTGATTCAAAAGGGCATCTACTGCATGAGGTATAAGCACCAACAGTTTGTGTGACAAAACTATCCCTTCACTCTGACGTATGGACACAGCTGTTGCTGCAACTAAGCGAAAACACCCAGGCAATGCATGAGCAACAGGATCAAGGTCGGCTGAAAAATATGCACAGGGCGCTGCTTGTCACTGTGTGTCTGTACTAGAACTGACAATGTACATCCGTCTTTCTCGCGTACATAGAGTGTAAAATTCTTCATGTAATCTGGAGTACCTAACACTGGTGCAGAACAAAGAGCTTGGCGTAACTGTCGAAAAGCATTCTCACATTCAGTTGTCCATGGAAGGGGCATTGGAGTATCTTTCGTCAAAAGTGCTAGCAAGGGTTTGACAATGTGAGAAAACCCTAATATCCATTGCCTACAAAACGAGGTAAGACCAATGAATACACGACATCTGTGGAAGGTACTGGTGTATCTAAAATTGCTTGAATGCGATCTGATGTAAGTACACGGCCCTCCTTAGACAGAAGGTGACCTAAGTAGGTTGCCTTCGGTCTACAATATTGCAATTTCTTTCGTGACACTTTATGATGGCGTGTAGCAAGAAAAGAAAGCAAAGACAAAGTACACTCTTCACACAGTTCAGGCGTAACAGCTGCCAACAAGATGTCATCGAGATATTGAATGAGAGCCACTCCTTTGGGTAAGACGAAAGAATCAAGTTGTCTTTTCAGTGCTTGGCTATAGATATTAGGACTCTCAGTGTACCCTTGAGGAACTCTACAAAACCTATACGATTGATTATTCATAGTGAAACTGAACAAATATCGGCTATTATGATGAATAGGGATCGAAAAGAAAGTGTTTATCAAGTCTATCACGGAGAATGTAGTTGCTGTCGGAGGAACCAAAGTAAGTAATGTCGTTATATCAGAAACCACAGGATATTGTGGTACTACAATCTTGTTAACTTCTCGCAAATCAATAATGAATCTGTAAATCCTAGTGTCAGTATCTTTTTTCAAAATGGGCAGAATAGGACTGTTTCAAACATTGTAAGGGACTTCCTCCACAACCCCCACTTTAATCAAATCATGAACAATGCGTATAAGTGCTTCTTCGCCTTTCTGAGAAATGTTATATTGAGGCAATCGTGGCAATGAAGCACCATCCTTGACACTAATATGCACTGGTGGGATATCCATCTGTCCTACATCTGTGTCTGAAGTAGCCCACAAAGTACTAGGGAGTGAAGCTAATGCAGTATCCTCTTTAACAAGACAAGATCTCTCAATTGTGGGGTAGTTGTCATTCAAAATAACACGTACTCCTTCAGGAGAACATCGTATTGTAGCCCTGAAATACTTGAGCATATCAAAACCCACAATATTGTCTGGTGTGTTCGGAGAAAGCAAAAATGGACATGGAGCAGTAAATGTATCAACATGGAATGCAAGTGGTTGTGACAATGGGCTAAGGGAAGGTGTTCCATCGAACCCTATCGATGTAATGGTTGAGCCAGACAGGTTAGCCCTTGGAACCAATTGTTTAGATAAGGCGCTACGAGTAGCTCCTGTATCAACCACAAACTGATCAGCAGAACCCGAAACATGTGCTGTAACATAGGGACCCCTCTGATCTACTATAACTTCAACTGATTCCTTACCCCATCCTAGGCAATCCTATGCATAAGCAGAATCTTGAAAATCAGACGGCACATAGTCGGACATTTGATGTTGGTTCCTTCTATCAAAAGTGTTAAACCCATCCTGCCCACGTGCATTAGCATTAAACCTAGTGCGATCATTTGTGCTTCCTCTAGGCCCTGAATATCCTGAACGACTTCTCATTTGTCCCCGACCACATGGACACTGCTGAGCATGCAGCACTGGACAATCAGAAATCCAATGTCCAAATTTCTTGCGGTACGCACACTGGTCAACAGACAAATTTGAACGAGTATAGTAAGGAAAGGACAAACCATAAGATCCACGTCCACCTCTATCATTACCTCTAGAAGGCGGACCATAAGCCTGAGCCAACATAACCTTCGCTTTCAACTCTTTAGTCTTTTTATCCTCATTACCCTTCGCTTCTAATTCCTGGCGTTCATAATACTGAGCCATAGTCAAAAGAGAAACCGGAGAAGAGGTAGTCCATGAACTCTCTCTGGCCTTTAGGTGACTAGCTATTCCTGGCAAAAGGTTTGCAACATATTTATCGACAAACAGATGCCTACCCATGTCATCTGTCAATGACTTGCCACTAAAATCGTGGAATGCCTCCTCAAAGCGTGAAAAGAAATCTGAAACCGATTCATCTGCCTTTTGCTTACACAACGCTAATACAGTCCAATCTATCTTTTTAGGGGGAATAATCATCTTTAACTTAACTAATATAGCTGTAGGAAGATCTAAAATCAATTTACACGGTTTCTGTGCAGGCTCCCGCTCTACATCCATTTGTTCTAACTCTTTCCATATTGCCCCAAAAGTTGCTTGATCATCAACTTTACGCACAGTTCTCCAGATTTCAGGTGGCAATATCAATCCGAAAAACAAATCAATATCAGGCAAAGTCATGGTACAAGAGCTAATAGCACCCTCAACTTTCCCATAAAAAGCTGCTGGATTTTTGCGCGGATCAGGCAATGCATTTTTAAGGGCCATAACATCCGCTCTATTCCAAGGAGTATAGACCCAATTATAAATAAAGTAACCCTTCGAATCGGCAGAACTTTTATCATCATCTGTTACCTCGCCTCTAGGAGGAACATACAAAGGCGCGGCTTCCCGCATAGGTTTTGCATGAACTATCATAGTCTTATCTGTTCTGAAGATAGAAGCTTGTGCCACGCCGGTCTGAGATGTTTGTGCAGCTGGGTCTGCTGCCTTTTTCTCCTCTCGCAAACAGACTGCCTCAACACGTAATTTAACCAAACGCCTGATAGAGTCAGCCACCTGAGAAAAGAGTGAGTATTTTCTTCTTTTTAAAAAATTTTTTTTTGTATTTTTCACATAAGTGAGTCACGGGAGGGTGTACCTTAGAGCGTGCATACCCCCGGAGTGCCATTAGTGTGGTCCTGACGAATGCTGCGCGATTTTGCTCTTATGACAGCAGAAACATGTTGACCAGTTGTTGTAACTAAGGACACAGGTCACCTAATATAGTACCAGTAGTTGTCCGAAATTCACGTTTTTAATCCTAATACAGGTTGGCCTGCATTAAATATTTTTTAGGTTTCAACCCTGTATTTTTTAATTTTGCACTCACTCCTTTTGCACACACTTATGAGTTGAATCACTAGTACACTCACCACCAAACCCGCTCCGCTGTAACTCAGGCGTCGTAGCACGCTGGGGCGACATTAGGTCACCCCAGCGGGGACCCGATGATGAAGCATGTCACCAACTAGTGGTGAGTGAGGGTCCTTCTAAACAAAAGGCTGTTTGCCTTTCCCTGTAGGACATAGTCATCCCTAGCCTCAGGGTGGACGCCTCCTGACTAGTAGGACCAGGCATGCTTAATATATAAAAAATAAAGGACTACCTGAGCAAGGTTGGGGTCCAGGAAAAAACTGTCACTGACACTGTCACATTTTTTGCATTTTATTTTTGGGTTTATGGTTTTTTAAGTTACACTCATACACTCCTTTGTTGTTTAAGATATAACCTCTACAAAAGCAACACATCCTACGAAGTGTGCTGGAAACAGGCATGCCAAAAATAGTGCAAATATGCATTATTATAATCAAAGTAGCGCTTCAGGTACTCTTCGTACATTGTGGCGTTCAAACAAATTCAAATAGAGAAAAATCTCCTCATTACCTGCCTATATAAATTACAATTTATATATACCTTACAAACAAATACAAATATTGGCCAATCCTTCAAATCAAAAGCCACAGTAAGTGTTACTAAACTACCTTAGCAATCCAAGGCATCAAAAACCAACAGCAAGTGCCGCAGAACGACTCTTACCAATCAAATGGGGTCCAGGTTCCAACTGCCAACTTCTCAAATCGACCAAATGGTCACTGCACGGCAAATCAACAGAAGAGATCTCAGTTGAGGACCGGCACCAACTGGATGGCCAGATCAGAAAGAAAGGAAAAACGCTGTGGTTGCCAAGACTCGGGTCTCCTCAGGCAGCGATCGCGTTCAAAGCGAGATTCCAATCCTTCGTTTCGACCAGTCCTTTGGGCATCCGAGTCGCCGATGAGCCCCGCGTTGGAGCACCATTTTTTGGTTATGGGCCTCAGCAAGGCCTACCAGTGCTAGGGGTTCTCCCTTCTCTGCACAGAGTCCTCAGACCATAGACTAGAAGTTGGCACAGAAACTGGAATACAAAATACAAGATTTATTAAACCTCCTGAGGTGGAACTACATTCACACAGCACCCTTCGGTAATGTATGAAGTAGCACACTGAATGGAAGGAGCTTGGTCCTTTTATACCCACACAGGGGCTCAAATGAAGGCGGTACAAGTACAAAATGCTGGTTTTAGGTACATATATGGTCATACAGAAAATGCACAGTCAACAAGTGGGAGGAGCTAGCAGTGGTTGTTTTTGGCAAACACATCCTGACAGTGACATTCTAGTGGCAGCTGCAAAGACAGCTGCAAGATCAACTGAGCATGTGCGAAGGTGGAAGATGCTAAATATATCTCGTCTCTGGGCAGATTTCAAGAGCAGTTAACAGAAAGGTAGGACAGAGTACATGATGAACACGAGGTAGCACATGGCAAACAAAATGGCTGACAGAAATACAAAATGGATTCCACAAAACGGGCAAGATAACCTCTTAATACAGGATGGCTTCTGATAATGCTAACCCGATCGCTTCCAATTTACAACACCCTCATCATGGTGAGCTGCAAAAATCACTGAATAAACCTGAGCTCAACCCTCTGATAACTATGGCACACAACAGGAAGGCTTAATGTAGAGGCACTGTGCTAAGTATGCAGTAGTAAAACAGTACTAAAGTCAAAATGCATAAGAATAAAAAACCCAAAATGAATAAGAAGAATAGAGTAAAAAGTGATAGACAAAATGACACAATAATACAAAACATCCAATAGATAAAACCGGATACATGATTTCTTAAATCTTAATTAGATGTATAATCAAAAAGTACAACATTCCAATGATATTCAATGTTCGCAGTAGAACAGGACCTAGATGCAATTTGCTGCTGACCGCGATGAACATGGGTCGGATACACTAAGCAGGTCCTTCCTGGTCAAAGATTTTAACTTCTGATTTGGGGCCTGATATATATATATCACGCTGTATATGTTTTGGAGTGTAAATGCAAACTTAAATATGTGGGAAGCACCAAGTTACAGGTGTTTAACCGCATTTTGCAACGTCTTAGGGCAATAGTGAACTCCGACTCCAACTATCCTGTTGCCCGGCATTTTGAACTTGTACACGCTAAGAATTTGAACCATCTAACCTACTTTGTTATTGACTCCGTCCCTAAAAACATCCGGGGAGGGGATCGTGAAAAGACTCTGCGACAATTAGAGAGCAAGTACATTGTCCTCTTAAATACCCGAATACCCAATGGGCTTAACAGGGGGGAAGACTTACAAGTTTTTCTGTAAATTCACCTTTGAATCAACCCCTCTTGCTCTTTTCTTGATTGGAATAATCACTGTCAATATTTTTTATTTTCCCGCTGTAATTTGTGGAATCTATTCTTTAATTGTTGACCCAATTTTCAGTAGAACTGTATAAATTACAATAAGCTTTGCTTAACTTATCTGATTTATTCACTTTTGGTCTAGGCATTTAAACTTTATTTAGTCACTATGGCTATAGTGAACTTTGAGCATCAGCAGTAATGCCTATTTGTTTTTAACTGTGAAGGGTATCATTACACTAGCGCAGGTACATGGGGTTCATGACATCACCGTGTCATGATTGATTGCTTTCACAGCATATATGTACTTTCTGCGAAATCTTTATGCACTATGAGCACTTGAGCACTTTTTCTTTGATAACATAAATGGAGGTCGTGTATTAAGTTTTTTGGACATGTTTGAATAAAATTGTGCACTTATGTGTTGACGGTCATAATATATGAAATGAAGTCTATTTCTCATTTGGCATTTATGTATATATCTGTAAATACGATTATTAATTATTGCACTAGCACTTTATTCTATTTTCAAGATAATGTAATGTCCATTTGAGTATTCGTATTTTGCACATATGCACATAACGAAAGTATTTTTTCTATGTCCTTGACCCCCTTAACTCACTGTTATCATTTCTACTTCTATGTTTGACACAGTATTTAAAGACCCCCATTGGTAATTTGAGGCCATGTGATCAAGGCCGTTTTGTGACGGCCGAAACGCGTCATGCCGATGGCGAGGAAAAATAAAGCCACATCTTAAATCTATTTTTGGAGTTTTGGTGATCTGTTCCACGGTGGTGCGGGGAGACGCATTGCAGGACCCTTTGTTTTGATACAATTCAGGCAGATTACGGCCGTTTCTGTCTAAACGGATCCTCTCTCCGACAACGAGTTGCTGTATGGATATGGCCGAAACCGCACATGCGGAGTGTTCTTTGACCCGGAAGGAGTAACCTTGGCAGCAGCTCCCCGTGAAATCTGGAGAACTACGCGGCGAGTACTACCAGCGAGAACGCGGCGTTTCTAAGTAAACCGTTGGTGAGTCGAAGGACCCCCGAAGGATTACGAGGACTCGTGCGGTAAACTGGTGAGTGCATGCCGCTGCTCATTGGAGCTTGAAGTTGTAGAGCACGGGTGGAGAGATACTTTGAACTCCGTACAGTTTGCGCCCTCAGTTTTGAGTAAAGTATTCAGTTCTGAAGGGCGGTGGCTTAAGAACTTATTTTTCCTCCCAACATGTCTTCATCGGCGGAGGCAATGAAAAGCCGGGAGGCATTGGCTGATGCCATGTTCGTTAACCTGCCAACAGTGAGACCAGTTGCAGATAACAGAAATAATAACAACCCCAACACTGATCTTAAGGGGAAACTGAACAAATTGGAAAAGCTTTTGAAGACTGAGACCACAAAATGGTGGGAAAAGCGATCCCTTGAAAAATATCTGGAAGTGGGAAGAGTCCCGAGGGGGTTAAGGGTACTCATAGCGCCATCATTTGAAAACCCTAACCCCCTCATGCTAAAAGAATGGGCCACTAACAACTTGGAGGCATCCAAAAATATGATTTGCATTTTGATCAAATATGCGGAAATCAACAGGATTGACATACTCAAAGAAATAGAAACACTCAATAATGAATTGGATGCTCATAAAGAAACTGAATATATTAAAAAATATCGTGAAGAAATTAACACTCGCCTCAACAAGCACCAAGAAACCATTAGCTTGCGCAAACAATATAAATTCGCCAGAGACAAGCAAGATTATGAAACTGGGAGAATTTTCACGTTTGCAAGGAAATATGACACCATGAAAAGACAAGCTATGACACCAAAAGCCGTTTCCCCAGCAATTAATGATAGTGGTGAAATAATTGTGTCAGAACCAGAATTAAGTTCCAATGCAAGTAGTGGAGGCTCAGATGATGAGCGAGCAGCGGGTGTTTCTTCAGCAGTACCCACTCATTATGCACCATCGGAGGAATTGGGTTTTTTAATCGAGGACAGGTTGAAAACTCTACGACCAAAAACCCAGCAGCAGCGGAACAAAAACGCAAATGCAAAAACCGCAAGTGCCACGAAAGAAGGAAATGTCGCAGGGAGAGGTTTCGCAAAAAGAGGGAGGGGCAAGAAATGGTAACTGTGTTAGAAACCAACAATACCTTAAGTCTGCCCACTGACCATGAATCCGGCAATCCAGAGATCATGGATAGCGAACCCACTACCAGCCTTGATAATACCGTAATTAATTTATCTGATGAAGTTCTTTCGAAAGCAGAGACACAACTTTTGTCCTTGGGCCTATCCTTCTGTCCTAAGAACGGATACAATTACGTACAAACCAGGATTGACACTTTCAAATTTATCCGCAAATTAAAGTTAAAAAAACATTTTAAACTTGCTCATGCCCAGGATAAAGCCACAACCATCAGTAGCTCCTTAAATCCTTCTTCCATGTTCCAAGTAGCGGACATAGGGGCATTGCAGACGGCCCATGAACTGGCATTGGATGAGAGTTTCTCCAGTATCAGCACTCAGACTAAATGTGACAGAATGGGGGTGAGCATCAATGCAGCAAGTGAAACCCCGTTTAAACCGAAATCCACATTTATGCCTCTAATGCCAAAGGATGCTATTGACACTTTTAATGATATGATAACTGAGGACCTGAAGGCTTTGCAAATTAATACTTCCAGGAAGAATAAAAGATTAAAATATATGGAAAAACAGTACTTCAAACTAATGAAAAAACTGCGGAACAATTCTAATTTGATTGTCAACAAGGCAGATAAGGGAGGCAATATTGTTATCTGGCCAAAGGATCAATACTTGACAGAAGCTGATTGCCACCTCTCAAACCCTTCCTGTTATCGAAAAGCGAACTTGGGGGAAGTACGTAACCTTAAAGAAAGAATCCATAAAGAACTTAACCAATGGAAGAGGGAAGGCCTTTTAACCAAGCAAGAACTGGGGTATCTGAAAGTTGATCATCCTTTGACCCCTACCATGTACTTAATACCCAAGATTCATAAACAAGTGTCTCCGGTCCCAGGCCGACCTATTATCTCGGCCCAAGGGAGTATCATGGAACCAATGTCAAAATATGTTGATTTCTTTTTGCAGAATTATGTTGTTAGTTTACCTTCCTACATCAAGGACACTGGGCACTTTCTGTCTAAACTCAAAGAGGTGGAATGGAAAGAGGGATATAGTTTGGTTGCCCTCGATATCAGCTCCCTTTACACCAGTATCGAGCATGCAGATGGTCTGAACGCTGTACAGTATTACCTCAGTCAGCGTAACCTTATATATAAGAACCATAATGAAATGTTAGTCACTATGATTAGGTTGTGTCTCATGAATAATTACTTATTCAACAAAGAGATTTATCAACAGCTAAGAGGAGTAGCTATGGGGGCATGCTTCTCTCCAACCTATGCATGCTTGCATGTAGGGTGGTGGGAGGAGCATGTCCTCAGGCATCTCCCTGAATTCGCCAATAATATCGTCCATTACTGGAGATTTATTGACGACATCTGCATGATTTGGAGAGGGGATGAGAAGTCTGCCACTGATTTTGTCAACAACATCAATGTTAACAATCTGAATCTTTCTTTTACTAGCCAAATTAGTAAAACGAATATCCAGTTTTTGGATGTGGACATTTACATCCTGCATAACACCTTAGCCACCAGACTCCATCGAAAAAATACGGCAGGCAATTCTATTCTGCACGCGTCTAGCGCGCACCCCAAACACCTCATAAAAAGTATCCCGTATGGGGAGTTTATAAGGATGCGCAGAATTTGTAGCCTTGAGTCTGACCTGAATATCTGCCAGGAAGAGGCTATTCAAAGATTTGTAAAACGTGGTTATACCATGGATAATCTTCTTATGGCTAGGGAAAAAGCTAACAGAGCCAGTATTGATGTTGTGAGAGAAGATGGTTCGGAGATTGTCAATGGAAATGTAGAGAAGGCCCCTAAACATGACATCAACACGGTCAGTTTAATTACCACCTTTAACACTGAAGAGAGAAAAATCAGGGGCATCCTGAAGAAGCATTGGCCTATTCTACACACTGACATCAGTCTATCTCCTCTACTGCCCTCTGAACCCTCCATCATATTTAGGAGAGGACCCTCAATGAGAGACTATTTGGTAAGAACCAGCCCAGAAGTGAGCAATAGCATAGTTAGAATTTCTAATAAAAAGGGTTTTCACAAATGCATTTCATGCAGAGCGTGCAAGTTCGGGGTAAACACGGAGGAATTTCAATCCCCTTTTTATCCCTTGCCCACACCCATTAAAGAGCTGTATACATGCCGTACAGATCACGCTGTATATGTTTTGGAGTGTAAATGCAAACTTAAATATGTGGGAAGCACCAAGTTACAGGTGTTTAACCGCATTTTGCAACGTCTTAGGGCAATAGTGAACTCCGACTCCAACTATCCTGTTGCCCGGCATTTTGAACTTGTACACGCTAAGAATTTGAACCATCTAACCTACTTTGTTATTGACTCCGTCCCTAAAAACATCCGGGGAGGGGATTGTGAAAAGACTCTGCGACAATTAGAGAGCAAGTACATTGTCCTCTTAAATACCCGAATACCCAATGGGCTTAACAGGGGGGAAGACTTACAAGTTTTTCTGTAAATTCACCTTTGAATCAACCCCTCTTGCTCTTTTCTTGATTGGAATAATCACTGTCAATATTTTTTATTTTCCCGCTGTAATTTGTGGAATCTATTCTTTAATTGTTGACCCAATTTTCAGTAGAACTGTATAAATTACAATAAGCTTTGCTTAACTTATCTGATTTATTCACTTTTGGTCTAGGCATTTAAACTTTATTTAGTCACTATGGCTATAGTGAACTTTGAGCATCAGCAGTAATGCCTATTTGTTTTTAACTGTGAAGGGTATCATTACACTAGCGCAGGTACATGGGGTTCATGACATCACCGTGTCATGATTGATTGCTTTCACAGCATATATGTACTTTCTGCGAAATCTTTATGCACTATGAGCACTTGAGCACTTTTTCTTTGATAACATAAATGGAGGTCGTGTATTAAGTTTTTTGGACATGTTTGGATAAAATTGTGCACTTATGTGTTGACGGTCATAATATATGAAATGAAGTCTATTTCTCATTTGGCATTTATGTATATATCTGTAAATACGATTATTAATTATTGCACTAGCACTTTATTCTATTTTCAAGATAATGTAATGTCCATTTGAGTATTCGTATTTTGCACATATGCACATAACGAAAGTATTTTTTCTATGTCCTTGACCCCCTTAACTCACTGTTATCATTTCTACTTCTATGTTTGACACAGTATTTAAAGACCCCCATTGGTAATTTGAGGCCATGTGATCAAGGCCGTTTTGTGACGGCCGAAACGCGTCATGCCGATGGCGAGGAAAAATAAAGCCACATCTTAAATCTATTTTTGGAGTTTTGGTGATCTGTTCCACGGTGGTGCGAGGAGACGCATTGCAGGACCCTTTGTTTTGATATATATATATATATATATATATATATATGTATATATATATATATATATATATATATATATATATATTCAATGAAAAAACCATAGGTTATAGACCATATATAGTTAGGGATTAGCATTTAAAAAACCTTATTTTATTTGCACAAAACCATTGAAATTCCATATATAGTTAGTTTGCACTAACTATATATCGCGGACCCGCAATCCACTGCTAATGATGTCACATATTACATCATTCATGACATGGTCAGTGACATCACTGATGACATCACTGATGACATCTCAAATGACATCACTGATGACATCACTGATGACATCACTGATGACAACACCCAGTGACTGTATGTTTCTGTAAAGTTAAAATATGTCTTACATATTGAAGAATGAGTGGATGTATAAGTGTCTGGATGAAGGATTTAGTAGGTGCATGACTGACTGTATGAGAGAATGATTAAATGTGTCTCACTGAGTGCATGGGTTAGTGATTAAAGTGTCTTAATTTGGCAATCATTATATATGTTGTTCTGTAAACTGCTGCATGTTTAAATCAGTAGCTATATCAGTAACTATATGGGTATTGAATGGTTGCCCAAGTATATGTATGGGAGACTGAGTATGTGTGTGGGTGGCTGGGAGGTGTATGACTCTGTGCATAGATGTGTGAGCAGTTGATTCCCTAGGTGTATGGGTTCAAAAGTGCATGTAGAAACAGCTGTATGGACAGTTGACTGTGTGCATGAGTGTATTGGTGAGTGAATGGATATCTCAGTGCTACATGTCAAAGTAAGTACATATGTAAAACACAGTCCATGTGAGAGTTGACATATATAAATAACTGAACATAAGAGCCAGTGAATGTGAGAGTGGCTGTATGGATCATTGTGAACTTGTATCAGGGATTGTATAAGAGAGTAAATATGTGTTAGTATATGTTTGAATAAGTAAGGTGTGTATAACTGTATAGTTGAGGAAATGGAGGTGTGATTGATTCTTTGCATGACTGACTAGGTGTGTGAGTAACTCCATGGATGTGTGACAGTCTGTGAGTGTCTGTTTACACTGAGTGTATCTAAGGTTATATTAGAGTTGCAAGATGTTCATTGTATTATCACATAAATGATATCATCAGTGATGTAATCAGTAATGTCAAATGAGATGTCAGTGATGTCATCAGTGATGTCATTTGAGATGTCATCAGTGATGTCATCAGTGATGTCATTTGAGATGTTATCAGTGATGTCATCAGTGATGTCACTGACCATGTCATGAATGATGTAATATGTGACATCATTAGCAGTGGATTGCGGGTCCGCGATATATAGTTAGTGCAACTAACTATATATGGAATTTCAATGGTTTTGTGCAAATAAAATAAGGTTTTTTAAATGCTAATGCCTAACTATATATGGTCTATAACCTATGGTTTTTTCATTGAATTTTCAAGGTTTTGTAAATGCAAATTCCTAACTATATATGGTCTATAACCTATGGTTTTTTCTGTGAATTTCATTGGTTTTTTAAAAGCTAATATCTATAGCTGTAAAATATATTCTTTATTAAGTGACGTATCACGTAGCCCGTGAGACGCCTCATGATGCATCGCATATCCGTGACGTATCGTCTCTGCAGCGCAAACCAAACCCAAAATGTAAGCGCGCCAGAACACGCTTAAAGATATATATATATTTTTTTTTAACCTTAATTAGACAAAATCCACACGTGCACATATCACAAACGTTCAAAAAACACAATATGTCGGACTCCCGTTATGCTGCCGGTTAGCTGCCCGGTTAACGTACCAGGAAGCACCTTTACTGCGAAAAATCGCAATTTCTTTTTTCTTTTGACCCGCAGGGAACTTTAATAGCCCCCTCATCAATCCTAGGGGTTCAGGAGGGGTCTGCCTTACCCCTTTCATTCATTTACACCTTTTTTTTTCCACCTCTTGTCTCTCGATCCCACAGAGAGACAAGACTGTTTACAATGATAACAGCCAATCAGCTTCTCCTCAAACTCCCGTTACACTGCCGGTTAGCTTCCCAGTTAGCTGCCCGGTTAGCTGCCCGGTTCGCGTACCAAGACGCGTCTCTACGGCGAAAAAATCGGATTTTTTTTTTTTTTTGGGCCCCGCGTGGCTTTATAATATCCCCCTCATCAATCCTAGGGGGTCAGAAGGGGTCTACCTTGCCCCCTTTCCTTCATCTCCCCGTTTGTTTTGGCCTCCTCTTGTCTCTCGATCCTACCAAGAGACAAGATGGCGGCCGCTGCGGACTGTTTACAATGTTGACAGCCAATCAGCTACTCCTCAGACTCCCGTTACACTGCCGGTTAGCTTCCCGGTTAGCTGCCCGGTTCGCGTACCAAGATGCGTCTCTATGGCGAAAAAATCGGAATTTTTTTTTTTTTTGGGGACCCGCGTGGCTCTATAATATCCCCCTCATCAATCCTAGGGGGTCAGAAGGGGTCTACCTTGCCCCCTTTCCTTCATTTCCCCGTTTGTTTTGGCCTCCTCTTGTCTCTCGATCCTACCGAGAGACAAGATGGCGGCCGCTCCGGACTGTTTAGAATGTTGACAGACACCGGAGAGCCAATCAGCTTCGCATCGCAAAGTTCCGTTACGCGAAAAGTACGCGAACCGGAGCGCTGCCCGGAGCGCTGTTACAGATATATATCTTATTTTAAACGTTAATTTCTCAAAATCCACTGAAGCACATATATTGAGACCTAGCAAAGGCACATCGGGCTAACAGTCCCTACAATTTTGCCAAGTTTCGTGCAAATCCATTCAGCCGTTCGAGCTAAAAGTGAGGCCAACCGCCCTATGGAAAAATGAATGGGAAAAACGCGTTTTGGGACCCCCCTTTTTTCTCGGCCCCCCCTTGACGACCCCCCCCAAATTTTCAGGGGCTGCTCAGAAACAAAATGTGCCATTTTCCTGAAAATTTCAGCCAATTCCGTCCACAAACGCCAAAGTTATTAGACATAGAATTTTCAAAAGTTCCATAGAGAAAAAATCCTAACTATATATACCTACTGGCTATCGCCAGTAGGTAATATATATTTATATATATATATATATATATATATATATATATATATATATATATATATATATATTCACTGAAAAAACCATAGGTTATAGACCATATATAGTTAGGGATTAGCATTTAAAAAACCTTATTTTATTTGCACAAAACCATTGAAATTCCATATATAGTTAGTTGCACTAACTATATATCGCGCACCCGCAATCCACTGCTGATGATGTCACATATTACATCATTCATGACATGGTCAGTGACATCACTGATGACATCACTGATGACATCTCAAATGACATCACTGATGACATCACTGATCACAACATCCAGTGACTGTATGTTTCTGTAAAGTTAAAATATGTCTTACATATTGAAGAATGAGTGGATGTATAAGTGTCTGGATGAAGGATTTAGTAGGTGCATGACTGACTGTATGAGTGAGTGATTTAATGTGTCTCACTGAGTGCATGGGTTAGTGACTAAACTGTCTTAATTTGTGCATCATTATGTCTGTTGTTCTGTAAACTGCTGCATGTGTTGATCAGTAGCTATATGAGTAACTATATGGGTTTTTGATTGGTTGCCCAAGAATTTGTATGGGAGACTGAGTGTGTGTGTGGGTGGCTGGGAGGTGTGTGACTCTGTGCATAGATGTGTGAGTAGTTGATTCACTATATATATGGGTTCAAAAGTGCATGTGAGTGAATGGATTTGTAAAACACAGTACATGTGAGAGTTGACATATATAAATAACTGTGCATAAGAGCCAGTGAATGTGTGAGTGGCTGTAAGGATCATTGTGAACATGTATCAGGGATTGTATAAGAGAGTAAATATGTGTTAGTATATGTTTGAATAAGTAAGGTGTGTATAACTGTATAGTTGAGAAAATGGAGGTGTGATTGATTCTTTGCATGACTGACTAGGTGTGTGAGTAACTCCATGGATAAGTGACAGTCTGTGAGTGTCTGTTTATACTGAATGTATCTAAGGTTATATTAGAGTCTGAAGATGTTCATTGTATTATCACATAAATGATATCATCAGTGATGTGATCAGTAATGTCAAATGAGATGTCATCAGTGATGTCATCAGTGATATCATTTGAGATGTCATCAGTGATGTCATCAGTGATGTCATTTGAGATGTCATCAGTGATGTCATCAGTGATGTCACTGACCATGTCATGAATGATGTAATATGTGACATCATCAGCAGTGGATTGCGGGTGCGCGATATATAGTTAGTGCAACTAACTATATATGGAATTTCAATGGTTTTGTGCAAATAAAATAAGGTTTTTTAAATGCTAATCCCTAACTATATATGGTCTATAACCTATGGTTTTTTCAGTGAATTTTCAAGGTTTTGTAAATGCAAATTCCTAACTATATATGGTCTATAACCTATGGTTTTTTCTGTGAATTTCATTGGTTTTTTAAAAGCTAACATCTGTAGCTGTAAAATGTATTCTTCTTTAAATCCCAAAATATATTTTAGATGTTTATTGATAATTTTTTTTTAAATATTTTTTTTATTCGCTTCCGGTAAGCGAACCGGGAAGCTTTCCGTTAGCTCATCTTGATGCCGCGATCTAGTACGCGAACCGGTAAACGTTTCGTTAGCGGAACTGTGACGCGTCGCGGAAGCGCGACATATCACGTTGTCGCGTAATGCGTCTTATGACGCGCCGCGTTAGCGCTCCCGGAAGTGCTCCGGACCGCGAACCGGAAACGATCCGGGACGCGGCGCGCACCGCGTAGCGTAAGCGGAACAGGTCATGTGACTTGTTTATCAAACTTTTCATTGGTTCATTTCACTTTTGGTTTCCAAATGATGTATGACTAGGTCATGTGACCTAAAAATAACACTTTTCATTTGTTCAGAACTTTTGCTTTTCCCAAATCATGTAAACCCCTCCTTCTTCCTCACTCTGACTTTCATCTTGGTGAGAGAAAGACCATTTTCCAATATTACAGCAATGGTTTCTATCCTTGCTTCAGCTGGTGGACCCCCACCACCACCTCAACCTCCTCATGACAAGAGAGGACCACCATCACAATTCATTTCCAACAGAGAGGAGGAAGAGAAGGACCTAGAAGAAGAGGACACAGATGAACCTCAATTTATTCAGGAGTTGCCCCGTGTTTCCCGAAGGAAAACACGTTTTATATGGCAGTTTTTCTCAATCCCTCGAGGGGAGAAGAAGGTTAATGCCAAGTATGCCACCTGCCTAATCTGCAAATGCAGATTATCTCGAGGCACTGACAAAAAGTATAGTATGGGCAACTATACTATGCATCGCCATATGGCCAGGTGGCATCCATTAAATTACAGCCGGGCAGAGTTAAGGGACCTTCAAGATAATCCCCCGACAACTCCTGTGGCCAGATCAACATCAAGTATATCTTTGACTGGAAGAGAGGCACAGGAAACTGTGCCAAACATACAGCCAAACTTCAAGCACATGAAGTTAACGTGCATATATTGTGGTGCTCTGCTCTCATGTGGGAACATGAGCGTGAACTTAATCAACTTGGTGTTTGAAAACCATAAGTGCCCTAACCCACCCAAGCAGTAATTTTTTTTTGCTCCTGTTGAGCCCTTTTCAATGCCTGTTTTTTTGTTGTTTCCCCTCCATGAAAAACACAAAAAAAACATAAAACTGTTCTAAAAATACAAAAAAAACAAAAAATGTTCAGAAAAAAAAAAAAGAAAAACAATAAAAACATTAAAAAAAAGTTCTTTTCAGAACTACCTCCCCTTTCAAATAAAATTGCTAGAATGTTTAGCACTCTGGCAAGCTCTATTTCTTTTGGTTCGCTTTCCAGTTCGCTGCCCGGTTCGCGAACTTGAAGCGAATCAAAAAAATATTTTTTTTAAAAAAAGAAGAGTTAGTATAAGGGAAGTAAACAGAGAGTAATGTTAAAACAAAGACAGCTATAGGGAGTAAACCAGAGATACTGTTTAATAGATCTATTTATTAATTCAGGATGACGATAAGGTGTGATCTCTCCTGAGGTTTGTTTAAGGTGAGACCTACTCAGGGTTACAGATCAATTTTACACTTGTTAAAGAATACAGAGCAGATAAAGCATGTGAAGGCCTACCAATGAAGTAAGTCATGTCCTCTTATTACATCATTCATGACATGGTCAGTGACATCATCAGCAGTGCATTGCGGGTAAAAAGAGTAAAAAACATTTACCTTATAATTCTTGTTACCTTTTTAAAATATTTTTTCATACTTTCAATCTGTAAAAGAGAGAACAAACATTTCCAAAAATATTAAAACATGTATTTAAAAATTAGAAAAGAAAAGGGAAAACGTTCAAGAAGAAACAGTTTTTGAACAACTTTGACATTTACAGAAGCCTCTGCTTCTCTACATCCCCTACACAATCCTAAAGATATATATTTTAAACAAACAGTATCTTCATGCTGATGAACTGAGGCCTATTTTGGAACATGGTGCTTCTTTTGCACTGCTGATGTCTCACAATAGTGATGCAATAGCAGCGCAAAAAAGATGTAAAGCCATCATAAAATTGTGTCTAACATTTTAAATGATTGTTTCAGGATGCAAATAAGATGTGTGCTTTCAAGAGCTTTCTTTGAGGTGAGGCCTATTTCTTTTTTTTAAAAAAAACAGTACCCAGAAGTACAGCACTGTAAGCATTAAAATTGGCACTTACAGAAGACTCAGTTTCTCCATATCTACCTCACATTTCTAAATGTATATCATAAGTACAAAAAGCAGAACATTAATTATACATGTTAAATGGTTTATTTTTGCTGTTCTCAGAATGTATCAAATTTCACTTAAATCAGTGACTTGAAGGTATTCATCATGTAACAGCGGGGAAAAAAAACACAATCAAAATGATTGTGTTTAAAAAACCCATACAACCTAAGAAATCTGAATTCAAAACTCCTTAAAATTAACTTACTTTCAATGACGTCGAAGGAAGTCCTATGAACAGTGTCCACTCTGTTGTGCTATAAATATTTTCAGCCCGCCACTTTCTGAAAGAAAACCTCCATCGTTTTGAAAAATATGTTACATACAACAAAAGACTTCTCACATTCTACCACATGTTTCCACTAGGCCAAATCATGTTGCAGCAATTCACAAGTCTTGTAATTCTTCCAATCAAATCCCGTCATTTTCTATTTTCGCAACTTTCAAAAAGAAAACATTTAAGATTATTTTCACAATCCTGGACTACTAATATCTTACCCTTCTTTGTCACTCATGTTCTCCTTTTCCTATGACACTGATACTGCTTACTATGAAGCAGACTTACTTGCATCAGGTTTATATAGTTGGATTTTTAAATTGACATTATAATTAAAAGTTTTGGACCAATAATCTAGACAGCATTGCAGACTTACATTCCCTCTACTTGATGAACCTTTTGCAATTCCTCACAGGAAATCCCGAGATTCTTTCTTTAAAATTTTGGTTTTAAAAACACCAGGTAAGAATTTTTAAGATCAAACGGCAATTTTTTTTTTAAAGTTACAACGGAATCATTGCAGAATGACCAGCCATTTTGAGACTTTAAATAAGCTGTATAATGTCCTGATGTTGTTGAAGGACCATCGTGATAGATAATTGCTACAGTTACAAAAGTCCTTCCTGATATTGACAGCTGAGAAGCCACAATTTTTTTTATTAAAGTTGACAATTTTGATCCATCAGGCCTACATCGTTGGATCATTAAAATGACATACTGGCCATATCTACGTATAAATAATGTTGACATCATTTCAGATTTACATTGGCTACACTCCATGTTGTGATCCGCTGCATTTACTAGCTTATTAAAGGAGACTGATTTACTGTCTGGCAAAGTTAAATATATAAATCTTTCTGAGTCTACACTAGTACTACTTGATACCATACAGTTCTCGCAGTCATGCTGCCATTGATAAGAAAGCCCAAACAGGTGATCTACATCTACACCCTCATCTTGCAATACATCAAGCATATACATTAAAAACTCCTGACAATCTTGCTGATTATTTTCAGAGAAGTCTGTTTGACCTGAACATTCATCTAACAGATAACGAACTTCAGACACACTTTCTACTTTTGTTCGATCAGTGCTACATTTCTCGAAAACAGAATTCAACAAACAGCATAAACTTTGTTCCGAATTCAACAGAATCTGTTCTTTTAAACTCTCTAGTGAAAAGAGAACATTAACCACTACATTTGCATAGCAGTTGACACCAGAACTGTTTTCAAATTGAAAACTGACAACATCTTCAACAGAATCCACTTTCTTTCTGCTAACAATTTTCGGTTCATTGACTTTTAGTCTTTTTGCAACAACCTCCCTACTATTACTGATATTTCTACGTTTCCGGCCTACCACACGTTTCTCAAACAAAGGATATTGAGGCAAATGTGGCGCATACTCTCTTCTTAACCTATTGTATTCCTTAACACAATCTAGATCCGCACAAATGTTTGTGACATCACAGTCAATCAAGTACAATCCCGATAAAGTTCTAACTCGTGACAATGCCACATATGCCATACCCTCCTTGAACACAGAACTGCCAATATTCACCAATGCACTGTCTACACTTAAACCTTGCGATTTATGGATTGTCACCGCATATGCCAAGCAAACAGGAAACTGTTTACGGCGAACATATAAGTCTTTAACAAGCAAAAACCTAGCAGAACAACGACCAATTAGCTGTACTTCCTCAATGCCATCAAATTTAATTTTAAAACATTCTATTCCATCTCTATTTCTGTATTTCTCAAAATCAACAACATTACCCATTGATCCATTTACCAGACCTCTTTCAACATGTAAATTCCTTCTCAAAATGATTCGGCAATTTAAACACACATTCAAAGTCTTTTCAAAACCCGCTGTTTTAGATATAGTCTTCTCTAATGAATCCAATTTTGTTTTCAAATTCTCTGACAAAATAATTGTTGATCCCATATGCTCTATTTTGTCAATAGTTTCAAGTTTCACAATCTCTTGCTTTTCTAAATTTAACATTTTGTTGTTGAAGAAGGCACATTCTGCAAGAGTTGGCATCAAACATATTCCGGATTTCTTCTCAGTAATTTTCTGAAAAATATTCTCAGGCACAATCTCTTGTTCGGGATATAAATTTGAAAGTAATCGTGCATTTAAAGCTTCTTTTCCATGCTCGGTCACTTTTCCAATTCTAATATCTTGTAGAATTTTCTTGTAATCTTCATCCTTCGCCTGACGCATATTTTCATGCAGTTCAGCATAATTGAAGTTTAACCATATATTGACGTTGCCAATGCTCCCTAGGCACTTCCTGGTATCTTCATGCGTGAGTATTTTGAACACAGGTTGACCTTTTACTGGTGTCAGCTGCAGAAGATCTCCGAAAACAATGATGTGTTTGCCACCAAATAACACATCATATTCAGTTTTAAGTACTTCTTGCATTCTCAAATGCACAAAGGCAAGCATGACATTGGAAACCATGCTTACTTCGTCAATGATAAGTAGTTTCATTTTCCTCAAGACTCTTGAAACTTCACAGCAAGCATCCCCAGATAACTTGTGGTATTGTAATTTGTTGTCATGCTCCACTGGCAGCATCAGTAGACGATGCAAAGTAATACCTTTAATGTTATGTGCTGCCAGTCCAGTAGGAGTGGTGACAACACAAGACAGCGATGACTCAGTCCTTTCCTGCAAATAACAAGAAATTGCTTTAATGAGGAAACTTTTTCCAGTTCCCGCTTCTCCACTCACGTACAGTCGGACAGGCTTCAACGATGTACATGAGCACTCTTTCTTCTCATGACTTAATCCATGCTCAATTTGCTTGGTAACTTCATCATATATTTTCCTCTGCTCAATGTTGAGTTGTTTTTCCAAGTCTTCTAAGTTAATTGAATCCTCCTGAGCATGTGCCATGGCTCTTTCCACTTCATTCATAGCAGTGGCAGCTTCATTTTCAATAATAGGTCCTCCAAGTGGATCTTGACTCAATGAAACAGAACTCTGACTGTCCTGAGAACTGTCTCTGGCAATCTCGGCTGCAATCGTTGCTTCCTGCTCAATTTCCAAAGTTAGCATTTCTTGATATTTGTGAAAAGCAGGACATTCTATGGACTCCTTAGCAGCAGTGAAAGATTCTTCGTAACAGAGGAAATCTCCAAGCAGTTCCTCTTCTGCACGCCAAGGCTTGAAAATTTGCAAAAGTGCTAAATAGAAGAACTCCTTTTTTTCTGGAGATTCGCCACTCAATTTTCGATGGTTTACTAATTGGCATTTTCTTTGCTTGACCAGGCATCCCTCACTTCCAATTACAGCATACACTCCTTTCTCAATATTTTCTTTGATGTTCCTCTTGAATATATAATTTTGTAGAACCTCATATAGACAAACATTCTCAAGGTGACTGCTTCGATTTGGATAATATGTATCCAACATGTTGATCTTCAAAATGTCGGTACTGTTTGGTTCCTTTTCTGCCAAATACTCAATTTCCTGGACAGGTTTTAGAACTCGATTTCGCGTTGCAGCAAGACCAAGACTCACCCAAACGATACTCCTGGATTTGGCATAGAGACTTGCTGAAGACAATCGATCAGAACATTCGTAAGCTCCGATTTCTCGATGTGACAACATCTTCAGACTGAAACTGTACAACTTCTTGCTGAGGCTCTTTTCATGGGAAATGTCCTCCCACATATTCTTCAGTTCTGTCTTTTCTTTTTGGTGATGTAAGATGTCACATACCGAGCCACAGCCATACAGTTGTCAGCCACAAACTGTATATCCATGTTAGCATTCCACATGGACAAAATCACTGGGTTGTAGTCGTTGATGTACTTGGACTCTTCGTTCCTTTTCAAATTGTATGTATTTTTGGGTGATTTCCTCGTCACATTATGTCGCAGTGAAGACATCAAACTGTTCACTCTTCCTTTAGACATCACCGGTCGTGGAAAGTTGAAACGACATTTGGTGTAGAACTTGTCCTTGTTTCTGAATTTACGACGACAGTACTTTCCACAACGATGGCTTTGGAAACGTAGAACTTGTTCTCTTAGGCTTTTCTTCTCCGTTGCGTTTGGAACAGCACACGTAGAATACTGTTCTATGAAATTCATCACTAAGTCATCCGGATCTGTTCCAAATTTAGGTGCATCCTTGATCCACAACAACATATGTATATGAGGAGCACCTCTTGCTTGGTACTCCTTTCTCCAGAAGAAATCCAACACCTCTCCAAGAGGTGGATTCTTCTTATTTGTGATGAAAGACATCATAGCTTCAAATCTATGATTGAAGTACCTGCATACATTCACTGGATCCAAAGAACACAGTTCTCCAGGTGTCTTGAATTCAATGTTTTCAATATTTCCATTTGCCTCTCGTAGAAATTCAAGTAAGTCTTCCCAGCCATACTCGGCACAGCTCAGAGTGAGGAACTATGTCGGAGTTCCTAAGTTCCTCAGCATACATTTTAAATCACCATGACGACAGTACCAGTACTCATTAGTACCACGCTGACACGCCATGAGATTAATTAAGTGAGAATCCAAAATACTGTCTTGGACATTGACTTTATGCATAAAGTCCCTTGCCGAGATATTTCGCATCTGTATACCACTTTTTAAGATGTGGTTCACTGCATTAGACAGTCCAGACAGATCGCTTTCAAACAGAAGATGAAACAAATAGGGAATGCATTGACGAAACCTAGGATCTTCTGCATACAATCGTAAAGTCCGGTATTCAGATGCAGGAATTTGATGAGGTCGCTCATCATATCTTCCTCCTCGACCTGTGGGAAATAGCTGTGGGAAACACCGAGCTTCCAAACTTTCCTCCCAAACACTAATGGGACTCCCTTTGGCTTGTTTCATTTGAAACAACTCAATAGCATTCCCCATGACTTCCTTGGAATGCAAAGGATGAACACTATAATGTTCATATATTTCTTCACTTTTAGAGGCTTCTACTTTCTCAATTTGGCCAGCACACAAATCGCTATCCTCTTCATCACTTACTTCCTCTTCTGCAACATATACATTCTTATAGTACTTATTATTTTTCTTCAAATACAATGTTACCTTTTTGACTTTCCTAACATCTACTAAATCTTGCCATATTTTCTTATTCTTTGTCGGAACCCCGTTAACCAAGATAACCAAAGGTTCCTCTTCCACTTTTTCTACTCCAATTGTGTTAATGTTTTTGTTCAAATCTAGAGGCAAATAAACAACTCTTCCCTTTAATCCTCTCTGTAAATCTGCTGGAGGCAACTTCCCTGTCTTTGGCTCCATTCTTACAATAGCCTGAAAGGGATGGATACTTTGAATCAAAATAGATTCATAAGTATTTAAATCCTTCAATTCAGAAGGAATCTCAACCAATTCCAGATTATTATGAACTGCCCTAGCAGGCATCTGGTTTTGGTTTAATTTATTACAACAATAAGTACACACACGTTGATCCGATCCCAAATCAAAATAATTTTCTACCATCAAGTATGTGGCAAAATCCTTCCATTCACTATTATTTTCCCTTTCACTTTTTGCATATAAATCCACTAACTTAGTCTGATTCTTATAATAAGTGCGTCGACAACATACACAAGTGAAATTAGGCCTCTCACTTGATTTCATCTGAAACGTGGCAATTTCCTTCTGAAAATTATGTGTACTGGAAACCTGTACATTATCTTCAACATTACCCTCTACTTCTGGGTCAATTTGAACATTCTCATCTTTACTACCAAAGTAACAAAACTCAATTTCTTCACAAATATTCTTCACATCTATTTCAGAACCATGCAAAAGAGCAGCACATAATTGTTTAAGCATAATTGCTGGACTCTTAGCATAATACAACATTCTCACTAATTTTCTCACTTTATTATGATGCACTGCTAGCATCCTAAAATGATGAAAAACACTCTGGCATACTCTCCTGGAAAGACAAGCCAGTAAATGACCACGCAAACCTGTTATTTGTCTCACTCTGCCAGGATCTAAATCTTGCAACAACTTCATTTTCTGCTTCAAACTTTTCTTATTAAATGTCCGTATAAAATCACAAAGCAAATTGATGGAAACCTGTCGCACACTGCAAATAGAACTACACTTCCAAATGTACACAGGACCCTTAGGAAGTCTTCCTAAAACCTCATCACTTAGCGCCTCTTCTGTCTCTGTTGTCACAAGTTTTTCTTTTTCAACTGGACAACCATCCTTCACTTCATAAGCTCGACCACTGGTGTCAACTGCAAACACCAAATCATTATCCTGAAAATAACTCTCCTCATTAAAAAATGCCTCACAACTTGAACTATGCATCCATTCTCCGGAAAAAACTTCACAAAAGTTGCTACGATTTACTACTCTCTTCCATCTACTTTTTGTTTTGGAATCAGAAATTACCTTGCTTAGTTTCCTAATTCTATTGATTACCAAAATAAACAACTTTCGCTTAATTTCAAAAGCATGATCAATAATTTTCTCTACATTTTTCTTCTTCTTATAAAATGCCACTTTCTGTTGGCCTTTCTTAATATTTTTTAATAAATTAACTATTATCCTGTTATGGAACATTCGTTTTCGAATGTCCCTAAACTGTTGTTTCCTTCTACTATCATGCACAGAGTTATCTCTTCCTCTACCAGTAACATTTTTGATGGGTCTTTCCTTTCCATTTAAATTGCTTTTCTTTTTCTGAACTGAAACATTTTTGGGATAAATACTTTTTTTACTAAAAATATTTCTTAAGAATGATTTTGTGCTCTTACCCGGAGCTTTCTTGGTGTTTTGAAAAGTATTTGGGGAAGAATACTGCTGCAATAAAAGATCATCCTGCTGTCTTTGACGTTTTCTAGCCTTTCTAATTCGATTTTTCGTTGGCATTTTTCAAATTAAGAAAAGATCTGCAGTTGAATCTGTGGAAAAATATAATAAAAAATGTTATTAACCACTATTACCAAACAGTAAATGAATAACAGTCATCAAAAACTTAATGCCCTACTTATTATTTAACATAGCAAATCTTTTGCATCTGCACTGCATCACAAAAATGACACACAGTGGTACAAAACAGGCATACAACAATCATAAATCTCTCCCTAATATTTTAAATGATTAATTCAGGATGACGATAAGGTGTGGCCTATCCAGAGGTTTGTTTAGGCCCAGATCTTTGGACTGGGGTGAATGTGTGTCATTGATCCACATTCGGTCCATCACCTGTTTTGTTTGTTTGAGGTGAGGCCAACACATGGTTGCAGATAAGATTTTCACTGAAGAAAACAAAGGAGATAATACATGTGAAGGCCTACCAATGAAGTAAGTCATTATTTGAAATCAATTACATTTCTGGATATGTACTGCTAGAGCTTCATAGGTTGTTTTGGGTCATATTTATAAGGCATTTGAGTGTCTTTGATGTTATTTTTTCCTTTTCAAATGGAAAGCGTTCCTCATGGGGCAAGTGTCTTGTAAATACGCTCCCACCTGTGCTTGGCAAATTTAGATTTTGATTATGGGAGTTACATAGCCATGTTAATAATGTCCAAAAAATGGTGCTAGGGCATTCCAGAAAACGCTTTCATATGTCTCAAGGACATTTTCAGTCATTTCCTCTTGAATGCAGATATACAATTGATTTATATGCTGTGTTTAAAAACGATTTTTTGAAATCAATTACATTTCTGGATATGTACTGCTAGAGCTTCATAGGTTGTTTTGGGTCATATTTATAAGGCATATGAGTGTCTATGATGTTATTTTTCCTTTTTAAATGGAAAGCGTACCTTATGGGGCAAGTTTCTTATAAATACGCTCCCACCTGCGGTTGGCAAATTTAGATTTTGATTATGCCCTTACACCATTTTTGGGACATTATTAACATGCCTATGTAACTCCCATAATCAAAATCTAAATTTGCCAACCGCAGGTGGGAGCGTATTTACAAGAAACTTGCCCCATGAGGTACGCTTTCCATTTAAAAAGGAAAAATAACATCATAGACACTCATATGCCTGATAAATATGACCCAAAACAACCTATGAAGCTCTAGCAGTACATATCCAGAAATGTAATTGATTTCAAAAAATCGTTTTAAAACACAGCATATAAATCAATTGTATACCTGCAATCAAGAGGAAATGACTGAAAATGTCCTTGAGACACATGAAAGCGTTTTCTGGAATGCCCTAGCACCATTTTTTGGACATTATTAACATGGCTATGTAACTCCCATAATCAAAATCTAAATTTGCCAAGCACAGGTGGGAGCGTATTTACAAGACACTTGCCCCATGAGGTACGCTTTCCATTTGAAAAGGGTAAAATAACATAATAGACACTCAAATGCCTTATAAATATGACCCAAAACAACCTATGAAGCTCTAGCAGAACATATCCAGAAATGTAATTGATTTCAAAAAAATCGTTTTTAAACACAGCATATAAATCAATTGTATACCTGCATTCAAGAGGAAATGACTGAAAATGTCCTTGAGACACATGAAAGCGTTTTTTTAGAATGCCCTAACACCATTTTTTTGACATTATTAACATGGCTATGGAACTCCCATAATCAAAATCTAAATTTGCCAACCGCAAGAGGGAGCGTATTTACAAAAAACTTGCACCATGAAGAACGCTTTCCATTTAAAAAGGAAAAATAACATCATAGACACTCATATGCCTTATAAATATGACCCAAAACAACCTATGAAGCTCTAGCAGTACATATCCAGAAATGTAATTGATTTCAAAAAATCGTTTTTAACCACAGCATATAAATCAATTGTATACCTGCATTCAAGAGGAAATGACTGAAAATCTCCTTGAGAGACATGAAAGCGTTTTCTGGAATGCCCTAGCACCATTTTTTGGACATTATTAACATGGCTATGTAACTCCAATAATCAAAATCTAAATTTGCCAAGCACAGATGGGAGCGTATTTACAAGACACTTGCCCCATGAGGAATGCTTTCCATTTAAAAAGGAAAAAATAACATCAAAGACACTCAAATGCCTTATAAATATGACCCAAAACAACCTATGAAGCTCTAGCAGTACATATCCAGAAATGTAATTGATTTCAAAAAAACGTTTTTAAACACAGCATATAAATCAATTGTATACATGCATTCAAGAGGAAATGACTGAAAATGTCCTTGAGACACATGAAAGCGTTTTCTGGAATGCCCTAGCACCATTTTTTTGACATTATTAACATGGCTATGTAACTCCCATAATCAAAATCTAAATTTGCCAAGCGCAGGTGGGAGCGTATTTACAAGACACTTGCCCCATGAGGAATGCTTTCCATTTGAAAAGGAAAAAATAACATCAAAGACACTCAAATGCCTTATAAATATGACCCAAAACAACCTATGAAGCTCTAGCAGTACATATCCAGAAATGTAAGTGATTTCAAAAATCGTTTTTAAAAACAACATATCTGTTTCAGCTTACATAAGAGACCATGGAATGGGCTCCATGTACAACAATAACTTGTGTTACTGCATGCCAGAATGCTACACCGAATATGCAATTACAATTTCTCAAAGAAACAAAATCTATTTGTATATCACTAGAGACAAAGCCACATTTTAAAAACACAGCTTTCTTCATCATTTTCTCCTTAAATCATACTATTCTCTATCTAAATTAAATAAATCTTTTCTCACCTTAGCAAATACTTTTTGAGTTTTGAAAACAGTCTCAGAAATACACCAAATTGTCTTCAGCAGAAGAAAAAGGATGCACTCCAGAGGCTGCAGCTATTGAAAGCACAGAAATACAGATATTCATTTCACATATCTCTCATATTAGCCAATCATAACTCTTCCCTCACTTTTTTCAAATCAAAACCCTTCCCCCCTCTGCCCTCTCTGCCTTTTTTCCATAGCAACCACCTCCTGGAAGACCTCTCATGTTTGCAAATTCACACAACAATGTTTCAATTGAACTCTGAACTCTCAGTGCACCTGCGTATCCAGTGCAATCTTTCATTAAATGTTTCTTCCTTGACCATTCAAATTACATCTTTCAAAGAACACATCCATGCACCCTAACTTTCTGTTTTGAGAAATGGAAATGCAACAATCACTGCTAATGAATCATTAGCATTGGAAATCCTCAGTTTTTTTTCTTTACAAACTCCTACTGTTTCAACTGCCCTTTCATTACCACACTTCATCTGACTGCAGCACAACCTTCTCCAACCATGTTTAAGGTCTGGATTGTTGGACATAGTTACATCCACTGGGCTCAAAGGTATGCTGAGAACAGAAATTTACCTAACCTCAATTTACAAGATGTGGAAATTAAGTGGTTGGGCCAAAGAGGATTAAAATGTCACCAATTGATACCATTGGTGAAAACCTTTATGCATTTGCCAAAACCTGACCTGTTAATTGTGCACTGTGGAGGTAATGATTTGGGCACTTTGACAGGGGTAGGTCTGGAAAGGCTTTTAAAGGACACCTTTGAGCAATTAATGGCACTTTTTCCTCAAACTGCCTTGGTATATTCCAATATATGCCAAAGACAGAAATGGAGGTGGTCCAACCAATTTTCTCCACAAATTGAGAAAGCGAGGAAGCATGTAAACAAATCTGTTTCAGCTTTCATGAGAGACCATGGAATGGGCTCCCTGTACAACAATAACTTGCGTTACTACATGCAAGATATCTACAGAGGAGATGGAGTTCACTTCTCAGATGAGGGCAACAGAATTTTCATTCTGAATTTAAGACTGTGCATTGGTACCTACTTATAAGTACCTAAATGTACCATAAACCAAAAAGCTCTTCTCAGAGCTACCCTACATCTGATCACTCACAATTATTATTTTTCTCTAACTTTTTTCACTAATTTTCCACAAAATACGCTCCCCGGAGCGCTACTCGGTTCGCTAACCGAAAGCTAACCTCGCGGATTTTTTTTTAAAAATGTTTTTTTTCCGCACATATAAGCCTCCTCAGCCACCCTCAGAAAACCTAGGGGGTCAAGATAAGTCTACCATGACCCCTTCTACCCATTCTAAACATTATTTGCCCTCCATCTTGTATCTTAATGCGACCGAAACACAAAATGGTGGACTCCCGTGACGCTTAAGGTTCGCTAACCGGGCCGCTTTCCGGAAAGCGGTCCTAAAAAAAGGTGGGAAAGTAATTTACAGAAAAACGACTAGAGACACTCTCACCAAATATAGATTAGCTCATACTACATAACAATCCCTTTCATTCTCACAAATTTGATTGAAATTTCATTTAGCCATTAAGCCTGTAGACCTCTCTAAGTACCGTGAGGTAAATTACTTCACAAAACACATCTGAAGTGTTGGAATTGACAACCAATGAAAATGTTACTTTCATTTTCTACTTTTATTACCTGACATTTGATTGGTTATATACCTGTATATATATAAAGGAGGAGAAGAAAACACAGCCATTTTGACTGCTACTTCTTGTTGTACTTGTACATCACATTTGAATAGCTATCAAACACTTCAACTTGTTTGTGAAGGTAAGTTGTTATTTTTAAAACTGAAGTATATTGTGCACTATAACTTAATATGGTAGACTTTTTCTGATAGATATATACTATCCCTCTATAGTAGTTATAGATTTAGATAGACTTCTCTGTTATAGTTATGAATGGAGTTAGGCTTGTCTTGGTTAAATCACATACACTTTTTTATAGTCCTATTTCCACTCTGATACTATACACTGCCAAAAGATAAATTCACTGATAAAAACTGCCTATCTCAAATTAATCCCAACAGTGCCCTATCTCTACTAATATATATTTTTTTAATCAAAATTTCAGGCAAAATGTAAGGCGAGCAACAAGTTAAATTTACAATTGTACTGGAGGAGAGCAGCCAAGAAAAAATTGATGATTTTATGGATCAAAGTAGAGACCAGGAACTACTACAATGTGTTGAAGCAGTGGATAACTTGCTTCAAAATGAGGACATGTTACACCCTATATTCAATTTTGAAATTTCTGACACTGAAATGTTAGAAAGTTTAATGAATTATGAAACAGAATCAAAATAAAAAAAATACTTTAAAAATAAAGAAAACAAAAAAAAAACAACAAAAACAACAAATAATTAACATACAGTATTAGAAAAGTCTATCATTCTTTTATCCTTATAGTACGCTGCCCAGAACGCTTTCCGGTTCGCGAACTTGGCGCTTACCACGCAAAAAAAAAAAAACCTCCACATAAAACCTAGGGGGTCAACGAGGATCTACTATGCCCCCTTATGGTAATTTCCCCCTTTGTTTTGGCCTCCTCTTGTCTCTCGTTCCTACCGAGAGACAAGATGGCGGCCGCTCCGGACTGTTTAGAATGTTGACAGACACCGGAGAGCCAATCAGCTTCGCTTCGCAAAGTTCCGATGCGCGAAAAGTTCGCTAACCGGATCGCTGCCCGGAGCGCTGTTACAGATATATATCTTGTTTTAAACGTTAATTTCTCAAAATCCACTGAAGCACATATATTAAGACCTAGCAAAGGCACATCGGGCTAACAGTCCCTACAATTTTGCCAAGTTTGGTGGAAATCCATTCAGCCGTTCGGGCTAAAAGTGAGGCCAACCGCCCTATGGAAATTAACATGGGAAAAACGCGTTTTGGGACCCCCCTTTTATCTCAGCCCCCCCTTGCCGAACACCCCCCAAATTTCCAGGAGCTGCTCAGAAACAAAATGTGCCATTTTCCAGAAAATTTCAGCCGATTCCGTCCACAAACGCCAAAGTTATTAGACATAGAATTTTCAAAAGTCCCATAGAGAAAAAATCCTAACTATATATACCTACTGGCGACCGCCAGTAGGTAATATATATATATATATATATATATATATATATATATATATATATATATATATATATATATATATATGTACGGATGGCCAGTTGTTCTGCCAGGTGAACGGAGTACAATACTCCACCCACTACATTTATAAATGACTGCCAAGCAGGCGTTCATTTATAATGCATTGTCAGGAAACGCCGTCATAGTGCTTCCTGTCAATGCTCTAAGCTGTTTAATGCAAGGCTCTGTCAACACGATGGAGCCCTGCACCAAACAGTTTTATTTTTGCATTTTCAAAAAGAAAATCCCGAAATAAGATTCTCTTTTTGAATTTAAAAAATGCCATGCTTCCCTTGCCATGGTCCTCTCCCAATGCATGGGGGACATTATTAGCATTTTACGGTCCCTCACTGCCAAAATTTGTCAGGCCGTGATGCACAGTAAAAAATGACTTAGGACCTCATTATGATGTCGGGCGGACTTGAGTCCGTCCAACACCATCTCAATGTGAGAAACAACTAACCATAGGTCAGCGGTTCCGCACACCATATTACAATGCGATCACACAACGTGCGGTTCCAAACTCCTGTTTCCCTATGGGCGCTTGTGCAGCGGGTGGAAACCGCCCACAGCACAAGCTCCCACAGAGAAACAGGAGTTTGGGGCAGGCACCTCATGGTGCAGGGATTTTCATAGGTGCTCCCCCAGGCCCACGAGCGTAGGCTGCAGCCTGTCGCTTTCCGACAGGCTTTCCATGTCGGAAAGCCCGACATGGAAAGCCTGTCGGAAACCGACATCATAATCCTGACAGTCGAAACGCCATCTCTTAAAGATTTTGTGTGGCTTCCCACTTTCAGACCGGCTCCTTGAGCCCGTCTGAACTCAGTCAGTGTGACTGGCCAGTTTACACTCCGACCGCCGACATTATAATTCGGCATTCGGAATGTTAACCTACGATGTTGGTCGGTAAGCCTTCACATAGCGGTCGGAGGGTTACTGACCAACATCATAATAAGGCCCTATATGGATGCCCATCCTCATTAGGTGGATGGACAAATAGCCATTTTACAGCAGCCCTTACTTTCTCAGGCTTTCAGGGAGGTTTGGCTAGGCAGTGCTAGAATAGTCACTGCTGTAGCCCAACTAACTTATGGTCCACTCACATCTAAACTGGGTAGGCAGATCATTACGCTGGTAAGGCAGAGGGAAGGAAAAATAATTCAAAGTGCTCCTCTGCAACACCCTGGATACTCATTTATTTTAACATGCACTTTATTGTTATTGAAAACATTACCAAAGTGCATGCCTTTATTGACTCTGGAGTTACTGGAGTTTACATGGACAAGTTTTAAATGATTAAAGCAGTTGATGGATTACCCTTATACCTCGGTCCAGTAAATAAAGGAGAACATTTAATTGAGAAAGTGCCCAACATCACAAACTAATCACATTTGATCAAATAGCTATCCCTCATTACTCTTTGTTTTTCGGCATTCTTTTGTTAACATTGCACAACCTTTTCATCAATTAATTTGTAAATACTATGCTTCTGGGGTCTGAATTCTGTACCCTCAATAGTTCTACTTAAGACGTTTGGATACTTCATTTTCTACCATGTCTGAAGACGAAGATCCATGCAAAATTTGATATTTAACCTGTGTATCATTAGACTATCAGGAATCCTTAGATGTGATATTTGAACATCCAACAAGAGAATTACTTAGACATAGGTCATGTGATTGTCAAAACGGTTACATAGTACTGGTTGCGTTTGTAAGAATTTATTTTTTATCTCTTCCCAAAAATAAAGCTCTACAAGAATACTTTTGGCTAAATATAAAGTCTGGTCTCATTGCCCCTCTCAGGTCCCCTGCAGGACCTTCTTTGTCCCTAAAAGATTTCTTCAAAAGTATGTCCCAGCCTAGACCATAGCGGCCTAAACCCAGCTAAGACAAATATTCTAAGGTATCAGGCTTATATACTCACAAAACTAGATCTTAGAGGGGCATCTCATCTTTTGAAAATAAAGTCTGGCGATGAGAACTCCTTTGGAGTATATTAAATACAGGGTTTTACTTTTTTGAATTGAGCAGTGTCCTCACTGTGTTACTGAGGTTTGTAGATTCAATTATCTATGACCTTTTATATCACATTGTCTATTTAGATAACTTCTTAATTTTTTCCAAGGATCACAAAAGGTGTGGATCTGTAATATCAATGGTAGAATATCATCGCCACTTAATACCAAAGTCATCATGTCGTGGATACCATAATATCAAAATTATAAATATGAATCATCCACGCCCATCCTAGATATACTAGTACCCACAAATTATCACATCACAAGACTAGATAGAACTGAGAGGCCAGGTGGTGGTATTGCTTGTATACATCTGAGCAACTAATCAGTGAACCGCTCCCACTCCCCGGCATCCGCATCCTGTGAATACCTGTGTTAAGACATCACAAGTAATAACAAACCAATATGTTCATTAGACGCATTCTACCACTCACCAGGGGATAACCTCACCTTCATCAAACACCTCATGGATATCCCAGCTACAAATTCTGAACAACAAAATATTAAAATATTCCTTGGGGACTTCAACCTCCGCTGGGATGACTTTGATGACCCAGGGATCAATAGCCTCAAAGCTTTCCTCTCAGACCTTAACCATACCCAAATCTGTGACAGCCCCACACATGACAAAAGGCTCAACCCTCGATCTAGTAATTTCCAAAGCTGACTCCACCCAGCTTGATTCGATCCTCCCCTGTGACTGGTCTGACTACCACATCATTACATTCCACATCAATGAATCAGTTAAATTACTTTATTCCCAACCCATTAGAAGGAATATTTGGAAACAGAACCTAAAAAATGTCGGTCCCGACTTACTTTCAACCTCCTGTCCTAACATCATGCTTCCCCAGGACGGTTTATCCGATGTACAAGGTCTGACTAACCATTACTTCCATGCCATTAACATGGTATTAGACAATCTAGCTCCTCTACAACTGAAAAGAGTCGCCACAAAAACTCAAAACCCTGGTATGATGGTAGGCTAAATGAAGATAGACGATCACTAAGATTAATTGAACTACGGAGATCGGCACCATCCTTTGACCACCTCAATTTACTAAGAAGCACAAGAATCTCCTACTATGGAAGGATCAGAAGATCAAAAGCGGATTTCTTCAGTAAGCAATTAGACCAAACTAAGAATCGTCCAAAAAGCTATTCCAACTAATCAAATCTCAATCTAAGGGTGTGCCCCTCCACCCCCAAGTCAACGCAGACACATTTCCCAATTGTGAGGAATTTGCCTCCTTCTTTACTATAAAGACAGAAAACATAAAGACAGACCTGCTCAACTACCTATTATCTCATACCGAAACTCACATGGAAACTTCATTGCCCCTGCCAGGTGCCCAACTCATATACTCTGCAAAGTTAAAAAAAACAACGCATCCTGGGCCTCATTCAACACTTACAGCTTAGAAACTATATTTAAATCACTCATGGCTCTGAACCCCTCCAGCCTCTTCACAGACCCTCTTCCTGCAAACTACTTAAAAGACTTCATTACAATGCTATTGCCTCTATGGACCAAGATTATAAACACCTCTCTTCTTCAAGGAACCATTCCAGAAGTCCTCAAAGCAGGGCAGGTATCTCCTATCTTAAAGAAGCTATCAGCGAACCCGTCAGACCTGAATAACTATCCCCCAATATCCAACATCCCCACTTTGGCCAAACTGTTAGAAAAATGTGTTCATATGCAGCTTGGCATCCACATAGACCAATTCAACCTATTGGACCAATAACAATCAGGTTTCCGTGCAGGGCACAGTACTGAATCAGCCATGACCTACATAATAGATGACGCATTACAAATCCTTGACCAAAACTAAACCTGTTAACTAATCTTGCTTGACCTATCCTCCGCCTTTGACACCGTCAAACACGACAACTTGCTAGATCTCTTGAAATACAGAATGGGATTCTCTGTATCTATTCTAAATTGGTTCACCTCTTTCTGTCAAAATAGAACACAAAGATTCAAGGTCAATCAATCCTTTTCCAAGCACACCCCAGTCATTTTAGGAGTACCGCAGGAATCATCCCTCTCACCTACACTTTCAACCTTTTTATGGAACAACTCACTGAACTTATCTGCTCCTCGAATGTCCATTATAACATGTATGCAGATGACAGACAACTCTACATACAGATCCACTCATTTGAGGACATTAAATCTCTCAATTGCAGACCTGGTTGGCCAAAAAACATTTGAAACTAAACACCCTCAAAACGGAATTCCTCTTAATCACTCCCCCTAACCAATCGACTATCATCCTCAAGTGGAAGAACCACCTAACATCACTCAAGGGTCAACCTCTCATTATCGCAAACTCGTTGGGAGTGACTCTGGAAAGTAAGCTACAGTAAGCTAAATATGCAGAGCCACATCAGCACCTCTACAAACGGAGCACATTTTCAGATGAACACCTTGAGAAGACTGAAACCCTTCCTGCCCCCAAATGACTTCAAACAGGCAGTTCAAGCTCTAGTAATCACTAGAGTGGTATATGGGAGTGTCGCCCTCTGCGACAACAGCCCTTTTTAGAGCCTCAATCAACGCTGCTGCTAGACTCATCACAGGCTCCAAAAGACACTGTCACGTCTCCCCTAACCTTCGAACGCTCAACTGGCTACCTTTCGAGGCTAGAATCCAGTTGAAATTCGCTTGTATGATGCACAAATCATTACATTACAAAGCCCCTAGTTATCTAGCTCATAAATTGGTGCTCTCTTGGGGTAACAGATCCACCAGGAGCTCCAGTAATCTTCTGCTGAAACCACAACAATTTAGACGGCTGATTAGTCAGAAACCGGTCCCAGGATGCTTGTTTCCGGTCCAGGGAAGATATGGCTTGGCAGTTTGGGCTGGACTGTTCCCATGAGGCACAGGTTCAGACTGATTTGCATATAGCCATGTCTGAACTGGGGTGGTGGAGTGAGCTAAAGAATGATGATGGATTAAACCCAGATCAGTTGACTGGGAGTAAATGCTTGCAATGTTCAGCACTCCGTCCATCATCCCCATTGGTTTTGCTTTGTTCACCCTAAGTTGGCAGATTATGCCCAGACATGGGTCCCTTGCTCACTTTGCCACTGGATTCAAGCTAGCCTTGCTGATGACGGCTGATAAGCCAGCAACTGGTCTCAGGATGCTTGTTTCCGGTCCAGGGAAGACATGGCTTGGCAGTTCAGGCTGGACTGTTCCCATGAGGCACAGAGTCAACCTGATTTGCATATGGCCACGTCTGAACTGGGGTGGCGGAGTGAGCTAAAGAATGATGATGGATTAAACCCAGATCAGTTGACTGGGAGTAAGTGCTTGCAATGTTCAACACTCCGTCCATCGCCCCCTTTGGTTTTGTTTTTTTCTCTTTTGGCAGCACAAATTTTTGAATGAGTAAAAATTGCAAAAATGTTTTTGGGCCACTTCAGTGTTACCAACCTTGAAATAGAATGTTGCTTCTGCTCTGTTACTTGATCAACAAGGGAATTTGAAATCTTTATCTGTTGAGAACAATGCTTCTGATTATGCAATCAGAGCAGTTTTTATTTGTGGAGTGGTGTGGCTCACTGGTTAGAGGCAGCAAACCCAGAGGCAGAAGTCGGCCTGGGACCAGGGTTCAATTCCTGACACGGCAGGATCAAGGACCAGGGTCAGCGGACTTGATAATGCTCGCCTCTGTGCCTACTCTAACCAGGGGTCCCACTTGGCAACTCTGGGCATTAGCTTGCCTAATCTCCACAACAGCCCCATCAATGCCGGGGATGCCTGGCTCCACCTTGGGGACTCCCAGTAGGGACCATCCCACAGAGAAAGCCAGGACGGGTTCCCCAGTGGTATACAGTGCCAGGACGCCGGCAGGCAACAGTCTGCTTTACAAGTAAAACATTACAGTACATTTATGGATTTGAAAAAGAAGAGCATTCTTTTGTCTTTTTTTCAAAGTAAACTTTCTCCTTCCAAAATAAACTGTTCTGCTTTGGAAAAAGAACTGGTTATTGTGAAGGATTATTTTCCTCAAATGAGGCTTCTTCTTTTGGGATCAAAGCACTGCATATCTGTAAGAACTGATGAGAGAAACTTATATGTTTTACAATAAATTAAATGTTTAAATAGTTACAGATTTGGTGTGCTAATATTTTTACAGTATAAATTCTCTATAACTTACATTCCTGGATCTCAGAAGATATTGATGTTTTCTTTTTGATTCACTGTCATATCAAGAGAATATTCTTCTACTGAAAGTGGTTTTTACTTCTGTTTCTTTTTCCATTTTCACAAGGGGTCAAACAGAACATTCGAATGGATTGGTAGTACTAAGAAATAATTAGAGGCTGATTACGACTTTGGCGGTGCGGGAGTGGGACAGCATGCCAGATTAGATGTTTTCTCCCGGACTGGATGGCGGTCCTTTGGCGTTCTCACAGTGGTGCCTTTGAAAAAGGTGCTGTAATGGAAATGCCATAGAAAATTCCTGCACGGCAGCAAATATTTAGTCCATGCCATACAAGAACTCGGAATGCATGCACACGGGGGGCACACCATCTGCCCCCCATACATGCATGCCAGTGTACAGGGGCAATAGGGGGCCCTGCAGTGCCCTCTTTGTTTCCCCATTGCCAGCCCTTTCATGGCACGTGGGACCAAGTCGAAAGCGGTCTTCAGGTTGATGAAGGCCAGGTATAAACTGCCTTTCCCAATGACCACAGTCTTCCAATGGATCATGAAAAATCTAAACACCTAGTCCATCGTACCCACCTTCTGCCTTAAGCCTGCTTTGAAGTGTGAGAGGATGTTCCCATCCTCCATGCAGGACCTTATCCTCATAAGGAGCACCCTGCCAACCACCTTCCGGATCACGTTGATTAAACTAATTGGCCTGTAGTTGGCAGGGTCCTCACTATTCCCCTATTTTATATTGGTACCACCTCCGCACCCTTCCAGGAGTCAGGAACAGCGTGTCCTCTAACGATAAGATTCATCAAAAGCTAAATAAAATGAGCCCAGGGCTTTGGGTCGTGCAAGAGTAAGTCTCTGAGAAGGCCATCGGGACCCGCCGCCTTTCCAGGAGCTATACTCTCTATTGCCAAAGCTACCTCGTGGATGTCAAAGGGTTCAGATGGTGTAGGACCCCGAGTGTAGATGGGAGGATCTCGCTCTGTGAAGGCAGGGTACCTACATCCCCACAGTATAAATTAAGAAAGTGATCAGATGGTGTAGGAGTCCCGAGTGTAGATGGGAGGATCTCGCTCTGTGAAGGCAGGGTACCTACATCGCCACAGTATAAATTAAGAAAGTGTTCATGCCACTGTTGACCTGTGATGTAGTTTGGGATTGGGTCAGATCCCTTTCGAGTCCCTTTGTTAATTAACTCCCAAAACAAGGCAGTATCTTTCTTTTGCGAGGCAAGTTTAAGCTCCTGCCAATGGGACTC
>NW_028246436.1:0-28906 GCF_964263255.1 Lissotriton vulgaris | reverse complement strand
AAACTGCCACTTTTTAAAAACCGCAAAAAACACAGTTGATGGACAGAATGTAGAACAATGTCATACATTCACCCCAGTACAAGGATCTGGGCCTAAATCCATCGTTTTTTTGCACTTCACACCACCCTGGGTTAGACACTGGCTAGTTGCAAATCAGCTCTGTCCCTGTGCCTCATGGGAACAGTCCAGTCCGAACTACCAAGCCATGTCTTTCCCAGACCGGAATCAAGCATCCAAGGACCGGTTTCTGACTATCAGCCTTCATCAGCCTGGATAGCTTGACTCCAGTGGTGAGGAAAGCCTGGGACTCCCGTCTGAGTATACCCAGCACACTCGGGGTGAAAATTGCAAAAAACACAGTTGATGAACAGAATGTAGAACAATGTCATACATTCACCCCAGTACAAGGATCTGGGCCTAAATCCATTGTTTTTTGCACTCCACACCACCCTGGGTTAGACACTGGCTATTTGCCAACCAGCTCTGACCCTGTGCCTCATGGGAACAGTCCAGTCCGAACTACCAAGCCATGTGTTTCCCAGACCGGAATCAAGCATCCAAGGACCGGTTTCTGGCTATCAGCCTTCATCAGCCTGGATAGCTTGACTCCAGTGGTGTGGAGAGCCTGGGACTCACGTCTGAGTATACCCAGCACACTCGGGGTAAAAATTGCAAAAAACACAGTTGATGGACAGAATGTAAAACAATGTCATACATTCACCCCAGTACAAGGATCATGGCCTAAATCCATGGTTTCTTTGCACTCCACACCACCCTGGGTTAGACACTGGCTATTTGCAAATCAGCTCTGACCCTGTGCCTCATGGGAACAGTCCAGTCCGAACTACCAAGCCATGTCTTTCCCAGACCGGAATCAAGCATCCAAGGACCGGTTTCTGGCTATCTGCCTTCATCAGCCTGGATAGCTTGACTCCAGTGGTGTGGAGAGCCTGGGACTAACGTCTGAGTATACCCAGCACACTCGGGGTGAAAATTGCAAAAAAACACAGTTGATGGACAGAATGTAGAACAATGTCATACATTCACCCCAGAACAAGGATCTGGGCCTAAATCAATCATTTTTTTGCACTCCACACCGCCCTTGGTTTGACACTGGCTATTGGCAAATCAGCTCTGACCCTGTGCCTCATGGGAACAGTACAGTCCGAACTACCAAGCCATGTCTTTCCCAGACTGGAATCAAGCATCCAAGGACCGGTTTCTGGCTATCAGCCTTCATCAGCCTGGATAGCTTGACTCCAGTGGTGTGGAGAGCCTGGGACTCACGTCTGAGTATACCCAGCACACTCTGGGTGAAAATTGCAAAAAACACAGTTGATGGACAGAATGTAGAACAATGTCATACATTCACCCCAGTACAAGGATCTGGGCCTAAATCCGCCGTTTTTTTGCACTCCACACCACCTTTGGTTTGACACTGGCTATTGGCAAATCAGCTCTGACCCTGTGCCTCATGGGAACAGTACAGTCCGAACTACCAAGCCATGTCTTTCCCAGACTGGAATCAAGCATCCAAGGACCGGTTTCTGGCTATCAGCCTTCATCAGCCTGGATAGCTTGACTCCAGTGGTGTGGAGAGCCTGGGACTCACGTCTGAGTATACCCAGCACACTCGGGGTGAAAATTGCAAAAAAACACAGTTGATGGACAGAATGTAGAACAATGTCATACATTCACCCCAGAACAAGGATCTGGGCCTAAATCAATCATTTTTTTGCACTCCACACCGCCCTTGGTTTGACACTGGCTATTGGCAAATCAGCTCTGACCCTGTGCCTCATGGGAACAGTACAGTCCGAACTACCAAGCCATGTCTTTCCCAGACTGGAATCAAGCATCCAAGGACCGGTTTCTGGCTATCAGCCTTCATCAGCCTGGATAGCTTGACTCCAGTGGTGTGGAGAGCCTGGGACTCACGTCTGAGTATACCCAGCACACTCTGGGTGAAAATTGCAAAAAACACAGTTGATGGACAGAATGTAGAACAATGTCATACATTCACCCCAGTACAAGGATCTGGGCCTAAATCAATCATTTTTTTGCACTCCACACCGCCCTTGGTTTGACACTGGCTATTGGCAAATCAGCTCTGACCCTGTGCCTCATGGGAACAGTACAGTCCGAACTACCAAGCCATGTCTTTCCCAGACTGGAATCAAGCATCCAAGGACCGGTTTCTGGCTATCAGCCTTCATCAGCCTGGATAGCTTGACTCCAGTGGTGTGGAGAGCCTGGGACTCACGTCTGAGTATACCCAGCACACTCTGGGTGAAAATTGCAAAAAACACAGTTGATGGACAGAATGTAGAACAATGTCATACATTCACCCCAGTACAAGGATCTGGGCCTAAATCCGCCGTTTTTTTGCACTCCACACCACCTTTGGTTTGACACTGGCTATTGGCAAATCAGCTCTGACCCTGTGCCTCATGGGAACAGTACAGTCCGAACTACCAAGCCATGTCTTTCCCAGACTGGAATCAAGCATCCAAGGACCGGTTTCTGGCTATCAGCCTTCATCAGCCTGGATAGCTTGACTCCAGTGGTGTGGAGAGCCTGGGACTCACGTCTGAGTATACCCAGCACACTCGGGGTGAAAATTGCAAAAAAACACAGTTGATGGACAGAATGTAGAACAATGTCATACATTCACCCCAGAACAAGGATCTGGGCCTAAATCAATCATTTTTTTGCACTCCACACCGCCCTTGGTTTGACACTGGCTATTGGCAAATCAGCTCTGACCCTGTGCCTCATGGGAACAGTACAGTCCGAACTACCAAGCCATGTCTTTCCCAGACTGGAATCAAGCATCCAAGGACCGGTTTCTGGCTATCAGCCTTCATCAGCCTGGATAGCTTGACTCCAGTGGTGTGGAGAGCCTGGGACTCACGTCTGAGTATACCCAGCACACTCTGGGTGAAAATTGCAAAAAACACAGTTGATGGACAGAATGTAGAACAATGTCATACATTCACCCCAGTACAAGGATCTGGGCCTAAATCAATCATTTTTTTGCACTCCACACCGCCCTTGGTTTGACACTGGCTATTGGCAAATCAGCTCTGACCCTGTGCCTCATGGGAACAGTACAGTCCGAACTACCAAGCCATGTCTTTCCCAGACTGGAATCAAGCATCCAAGGACCGGTTTCTGGCTATCAGCCTTCATCAGCCTGGATAGCTTGACTCCAGTGGTGTGGAGAGCCTGGGACTCACGTCTGAGTATACCCAGCACACTCTGGGTGAAAATTGCAAAAAACACAGTTGATGGACAGAATGTAGAACAATGTCATACATTCACCCCAGTACAAGAATCTGGGCCTAAATCCGTCGTTTTTTTGCACTCCACACCACCCTGGCTTAGACACTGGCTATTTGCAAATGAGCTCTGACCCTGTGCCTCATGGGAACTGTCCAGTCCGAACTACCAAGCCATGTCTTTCCCAGACCGGAATCAAGCATCCAAGGACCAGTTTCTGGCTATCAGCCTTCATAAGCCTGGATAGCTTGACTCCAGTGGTGTGGAGAGCCTGGGACTCACGTCTGAGTATACCCAGCACACTCGGGGTGAAAACTGCAAAAAAACATAGTTGATGGACAGAATGTAGAACAATGTCATACATTCACCCAGAACAAGGATCTGGGCCTAAATCAATCATTTGTTTGCACTCCACACCACCCTTGGTTAGACACTGGCTATTGGCAAATCAGCTCTGACCCTGTGCCTCATGGGAACAGTCCAGTCCGAACTACCAAGCCATGTCTTTCCCAGACTGGAATCAAGCAAACAAGGACCGGTTTTTGGCTATCAGCCTTCATCAGCCTGGATAGCTTGACTCCAGTGGTGTGAAGAGCCTGGGACTCACGTCTGAGTATACCCAGCACACTCGAGGTGAAAATTGCAAAAAACACAGTTGATGGACAGAATGTAGAACAATGTCATACATTCACCACAGTACAAGGATCTGGGCCTAAATCCATGGTTTCTTTGCACTCCACACCACCCTGGGTTAGACACTGGCTATTTGCAAATCAGCTCTGACCCTGTGTCTCATGGGAACAGTCTAGCCCGAACTACCAAGCCATGTCTTTCTCAGACCGGAATCAAGCATCCAAGGACCGGTTTCTGGCTATCTGCCTTCATCAGCCTGGATAGTTTGACTCCAGTGGTGTGGTGAGCCTGGGACTCACGTCTGAGTATACCCAGGACACTCGGGGTGAAAATTGCAAAAAAACGCATTTGATGGACAGAATGTAGTACAATGTCATACATTCAACCCAGATCAAAGGATCTGGGCCTAAATCAATCATTTTTTTGCACTCCACACCACCCTTGGTTAGACACTGGCTATTGGCAAATAAGCTCTGACCCTGTGCCTCATGGGAACAGTCCAGTCCGAACTACCAAGCCATGTCTTTCCCAGACTGGAATCAAGCATCCAAGGACCGGTTTCTGGCTATCAGCCTTCATCAGCCTGGATAGCTTGACTCCAGTGGTGTGGAGAGCCTGGGACTCACGTCTGAGTATACCCAGCACACTCGGGGTGAAAATTGCAAGAAACACAGTTGATGGACAGAATGTAGAACAATGTCATACATTCACCCCAGTACAAGGATCTGGGCCTAAATCCATCGTTTTTTTGCACTCCACACCACCCTGGGTTAGACACTGGCTATTTGCAAATGAGCTCTGACCCTGTGCCTCATGGGAACAGTCCAGTCCGAACTACCAAGCCAAGTCTTTCCCAGACCGGAATCAAGCATCCAAGGACCGGGTTCTGCCTATCAGCCTTCATCAGCCTGGATAGCTTGACTCCAGTGGTGTGGAGAGCCTGGGACTCACGTCTGAGTATACCCAGCACACTCGGGGTAAAAATTGCAAAAAACACAGTTGATGGACAGAATGTAAAAAAATGTCATACATTCACCCCAGTACAAGGATCTGGGCCTAAATCCATGGTTTCTTTGCACTCCACACCACCCTGGGTTAGACACTGGCTATTTGCAAATCAGCTCTGACCCTGTGCCTCATGGGAACAGTCCAGTCCGAACTACCAAGCCATGTCTTTCCCAGACCGGAATCAAGCATCCAAGGACCGGTTTCTGGCTATCTGCCTTCATCAGCCTGGATAGCTTGACTCCAGTGGTGGGGAGAGCCTGGGACTCACGTCTGAGTATACCCAGCACACTCGGGGTGAAAATTGCAAAAAAACACAGTTGATGGACAGAATGTAGAACAATGTCATACATTCACCCCAGAACAAGGATCTGGGCCTAAATCAATCATTTTTTTGCACTCCACACCGCCCTTGGTTAGACACTGGCTATTGGCAAATCAGCTCTGACCCTGTGCCTCATGGGAACAGTCCAGTCCGAACTACCAAGCCATGTCTTTCCCAGACCGGAATCAAGCATCCAAGGACCGGTTTCTGGCTATCTGCCTTCATCAGCCTGGATAGCTTGACTCCAGTGGTGGGGAGAGCCTGGGACTCACGTCTGAGTATACCCAGCACACTCGGGGTGAAAATTGCAAAAAAACACAGTTGATGGACAGAATGTAGAACAATGTCATACATTCACCCCAGAACAAGGATCTGGGCCTAAATCAATCATTTTTTTGCACTCCACACCGCCCTTGGTTAGACACTGGCTATTGGCAAATCAGCTCTGACCCTGTGCCTCATGGGAACAGTACAGTCCGAACTACCAAGCCATGTCTTTCCCAGGCTGGAATCAAGCATCCAAGGACCGGTTTCTGGCTATCAGCCTTCATCAGCCTGGATAGCTTGACTCCAGATGTGTGGAGAGCCTGGGACTCACGTCTGAGTATACCCAGCACACTCGGGGTGAAAATTGCAAAAAAACACAGTTGATGGACAGAATGTAGAACAATGTCATACATTCACCCCAGTACAGGGATCTGGGCCTGAATCCATCATTTTTTTGCACTCCACACCACCCTGGGCTAGACACTGGCTATTTGCAAATGAGCTCTGACCCTGTGCCTCATGGGAACTGTCCAGCCCGAACTACCAAGCCATGTCTTTCCCAGACCGGAATCAAGAATCCAAGGACCAGTTTCTGGCTATCAGCCTTCATAAGCCTGGATAGCTTGACTCCAGTGGTGTGGAGAGCCTGGGACTCACGTCTGAGAATACCCAGCACACTCGGGGTGAAAATTGCAAAAAAACACAGTTGATGGACAGAATGTAGAACAATGTCATACATTCACCCAGTACAAGGATCTGGGCCTAAATCAATCATTTTTTTGCACTCCACACCACCCTTGGTTAGACACTGGCTATTGGCAAATCAGCTCTGACCCTGTGCCTCATGGGAACAGTACAGTCCGAACTACCAAGCCATGTCTTTCCCAGACTGGAATCAAGCATCCAAGGACCGGTTTCTGGCTATCAGCCTTCATCAGCCTGGATAGCTTGACTCCAGTGGTGTGGAGAGCCTGGGACTCACGTCTGAGTATACCCAGCACACTCTGGGTGAAAATTGCAAAAAACACAGTTGATGGACAGAATGTAGAACAATGTCATACATTCACCCCAGTACAAGAATCTGGGCCTAAATCCGTCGTTTTTTTGCACTCCACACCACCCTGGCTTAGACACTGGCTATTTGCAAATGAGCTCTGACCCTGTGCCTCATGGGAACTGTCCAGTCCGAACTACCAAGCCATGTCTTTCCCAGACCGGAATCAAGCATCCAAGGACCAGTTTCTGGCTATCAGCCTTCATAAGCCTGGATAGCTTGACTCCAGTGGTGTGGAGAGCCTGGGACTCACGTCTGAGTATACCCAGCACACTCGGGGTGAAAACTGCAAAAAAACATAGTTGATGGACAGAATGTAGAACAATGTCATACATTCACCCAGAACAAGGATCTGGGCCTAAATCAATCATTTGTTTGCACTCCACACCACCCTTGGTTAGACACTGGCTATTGGCAAATCAGCTCTGACCCTGTGCCTCATGGGAACAGTCCAGTCCGAACTACCAAGCCATGTCTTTCCCAGACTGGAATCAAGCAAACAAGGACCGGTTTTTGGCTATCAGCCTTCATCAGCCTGGATAGCTTGACTCCAGTGGTGTGAAGAGCCTGGGACTCACGTCTGAGTATACCCAGCACACTCGAGGTGAAAATTGCAAAAAACACAGTTGATGGACAGAATGTAGAACAATGTCATACATTCACCACAGTACAAGGATCTGGGCCTAAATCCATGGTTTCTTTGCACTCCACACCACCCTGGGTTAGACACTGGCTATTTGCAAATCAGCTCTGACCCTGTGTCTCATGGGAACAGTCTAGCCCGAACTACCAAGCCATGTCTTTCTCAGACCGGAATCAAGCATCCAAGGACCGGTTTCTGGCTATCTGCCTTCATCAGCCTGGATAGTTTGACTCCAGTGGTGTGGTGAGCCTGGGACTCACGTCTGAGTATACCCAGGACACTCGGGGTGAAAATTGCAAAAAAACGCATTTGATGGACAGAATGTAGTACAATGTCATACATTCAACCCAGATCAAAGGATCTGGGCCTAAATCAATCATTTTTTTGCACTCCACACCACCCTTGGTTAGACACTGGCTATTGGCAAATAAGCTCTGACCCTGTGCCTCATGGGAACAGTCCAGTCCGAACTACCAAGCCATGTCTTTCCCAGACTGGAATCAAGCATCCAAGGACCGGTTTCTGGCTATCAGCCTTCATCAGCCTGGATAGCTTGACTCCAGTGGTGTGGAGAGCCTGGGACTCACGTCTGAGTATACCCAGCACACTCGGGGTGAAAATTGCAAGAAACACAGTTGATGGACAGAATGTAGAACAATGTCATACATTCACCCCAGTACAAGGATCTGGGCCTAAATCCATCGTTTTTTTGCACTCCACACCACCCTGGGTTAGACACTGGCTATTTGCAAATGAGCTCTGACCCTGTGCCTCATGGGAACAGTCCAGTCCGAACTACCAAGCCAAGTCTTTCCCAGACCGGAATCAAGCATCCAAGGACCGGGTTCTGCCTATCAGCCTTCATCAGCCTGGATAGCTTGACTCCAGTGGTGTGGAGAGCCTGGGACTCACGTCTGAGTATACCCAGCACACTCGGGGTAAAAATTGCAAAAAACACAGTTGATGGACAGAATGTAAAAAAATGTCATACATTCACCCCAGTACAAGGATCTGGGCCTAAATCCATGGTTTCTTTGCACTCCACACCACCCTGGGTTAGACACTGGCTATTTGCAAATCAGCTCTGACCCTGTGCCTCATGGGAACAGTCCAGTCCGAACTACCAAGCCATGTCTTTCCCAGACCGGAATCAAGCATCCAAGGACCGGTTTCTGGCTATCTGCCTTCATCAGCCTGGATAGCTTGACTCCAGTGGTGGGGAGAGCCTGGGACTCACGTCTGAGTATACCCAGCACACTCGGGGTGAAAATTGCAAAAAAACACAGTTGATGGACAGAATGTAGAACAATGTCATACATTCACCCCAGAACAAGGATCTGGGCCTAAATCAATCATTTTTTTGCACTCCACACCGCCCTTGGTTAGACACTGGCTATTGGCAAATCAGCTCTGACCCTGTGCCTCATGGGAACAGTCCAGTCCGAACTACCAAGCCATGTCTTTCCCAGACCGGAATCAAGCATCCAAGGACCGGTTTCTGGCTATCTGCCTTCATCAGCCTGGATAGCTTGACTCCAGTGGTGGGGAGAGCCTGGGACTCACGTCTGAGTATACCCAGCACACTCGGGGTGAAAATTGCAAAAAAACACAGTTGATGGACAGAATGTAGAACAATGTCATACATTCACCCCAGAACAAGGATCTGGGCCTAAATCAATCATTTTTTTGCACTCCACACCGCCCTTGGTTAGACACTGGCTATTGGCAAATCAGCTCTGACCCTGTGCCTCATGGGAACAGTACAGTCCGAACTACCAAGCCATGTCTTTCCCAGGCTGGAATCAAGCATCCAAGGACCGGTTTCTGGCTATCAGCCTTCATCAGCCTGGATAGCTTGACTCCAGATGTGTGGAGAGCCTGGGACTCACGTCTGAGTATACCCAGCACACTCGGGGTGAAAATTGCAAAAAAACACAGTTGATGGACAGAATGTAGAACAATGTCATACATTCACCCCAGTACAGGGATCTGGGCCTGAATCCATCATTTTTTTGCACTCCACACCACCCTGGGCTAGACACTGGCTATTTGCAAATGAGCTCTGACCCTGTGCCTCATGGGAACTGTCCAGCCCGAACTACCAAGCCATGTCTTTCCCAGACCGGAATCAAGAATCCAAGGACCAGTTTCTGGCTATCAGCCTTCATAAGCCTGGATAGCTTGACTCCAGTGGTGTGGAGAGCCTGGGACTCACGTCTGAGAATACCCAGCACACTCGGGGTGAAAATTGCAAAAAAACACAGTTGATGGACAGAATGTAGAACAATGTCATACATTCACCCAGTACAAGGATCTGGGCCTAAATCAATCATTTTTTTGCACTCCACACCACCCTTGGTTAGACACTGGCTATTAGCAAATCAGCTCTGACCCTGTGCCTCATGGGAACAGTCCAGTCCGAACTACCAAGCCATGTCTTTCCCAGACTGGAATCAAGCAAACAAGGACCGGTTTCTGGCTATCAGCCTTCATCAGCCTGGATAGCTTGACTCCAGTGGTGTGGAGAGCCTGGGACTCACGTCTGAGTATACCCAGCACACCCGGGGTGAAAATTGCAAAAAACACAGTTGATAGACAGAATGTAGAACAATGTCATACATTCACCCCAGTACAAGGATCTGGGCCTAAATCCATGGTTTCTTTGCACTCCACACCACCCTGGGTTAGACACTGGCTATTTGCAAATCAGCTCTGACCCTGTGCCTCATGGGAACAGTCCAGCCCGAACTACCAAGCCATGTCTTTCCCAGACCGGAATCAAGCATCCAAGGACCGGTTTCTGGCTATCTGCCTTCATCAGCCTGGATAGCTTGACTCCAGTGGTGTGGTGAGCCTGGGACTCACGTCTGAGTATACCCAGCACACTCGGGGTGAAAATTGCAAAAAAACGCAGTTGATGGACAGAATGTAGAACAATGTCATACATTCAACCCAGAACAAGGATATGGGCCTAAATCAATCATTTTTTTGCACTCCACACCACCCTTGGTTAGACACTGGCTATTGGCAAATAAGCTCTGACCCTGTGCCTCATGGGAACAGTCCAGTCCGAACTACCAAGCCATGTCTTTCCCAGACTGGAATCAAACATCCAAGGACCGGTTTCTGGCTATCAGCCTTCATCAGCCTGGATAGCTTGACTCCAGTGGTGTGGAGAGCCTGGGACTCACGTCTGAGTATACCCAGCACACTCCTGGTGAAAATTGCAAAAAACACAGTTGATGGACAGAATGTAGAACAATGTCATACATTCACCCCAGTACAAGGATCTGGGCCTAAATCCATCGTTTTTTGCACTCCACACCACCCTGGGTTAGACACTGGCTATTTGCAAATGAGCTCTGACCCTGTGCCTCATGGGAACAGTTCAGTCCGAACTACCAAGCCATGTCTTTCCCAGACCGATATCAAGCATCCAAGGACTGGTTTCTGGCTATCAGCCTTCATCAGCCTGGATAGCTTGACTCCAGTGGTGTGGAGAGCCTGGGACTCACGTCTGAGTATACCCAGCACACTCGGGGTGAAAATTGCAAAAAACACAGTTGATGGACAGAATGTAGAACAATGTCATACATTCACCCCAGTACAAGGATCTGTGCCTAAATCCATGGTTTTTTTGCACTCCACACCACCCTGGGTTAGACACTGGCTATTTGCAAATCAGCTCTGACCCTGTGCCTCATGGGAACAGTCCAGTCCGAACTACCAAGCCATGTCTTTCCCAGACCGGAATCAAGCATCCAAAAACCGGTTTCTGGCTATCTGCCTTAATCAGCCTGGATAGCTTGACTCCAGTGGTGTGGAGAGCCTGGAACTCACGTCTGAGTATACCCAGCACACTCGGGGTGAAAATTGCGATTGATTGAAAAAGCTTTATTCGAGTTGTACACTCATAAAAGCACAAAACATACATTTTTAAAATTCATACATTTTAAAATACATTACAATTAAAATTCATATTTCATACACATAAAGTACATTTTAAACAGTTGTACAAGCTTCGACAAAAAGAATTTTGTAATAATTATAGAATTTAGTACATTTTGGAAGGTAGAGCCCTCCGCCTGATAGACCATGCCCACCCCAAGTATTTTGCTGTTCCCAGCACAATAGGCATTTCGGTGGAGGTACAAATGATTCTCAACCCCTCAACACCGCTTAATACCCCAAGGTTTCTACAAACTGGGGCCAACCATACTTTCCTTGGGTTTGCATAGGCCTCCCACAAAAATAAAAAGTGAGTAATGCTTTCATTGGGGGCACCACATACCGGGCAACACGAGCTATTACTACCTCTCCACCTACCCGTCAATTTTTTTTTTTAACATCATTTTTATTGCACCACCAATATAAATGTACAGACAATACAATTATCAGTTATCCTACAGCATGTACAGACTCAGTACGACCCAATCGATCTCCAACCGGGGGGTCACCTCAGCCGTGTTGCGGGTGACCTCATCCCTGCTCATTTCTCGCAGCTCCTTACAGTGTCTGATCGCTTTCTTAGGCAAATAACCCTGGGTTGCTTTTGTGGTTTTCACCCCTCCCCCTCCCCAAATTTCGGTACCCCAACATCCCTCCAAAACAGCCTCCTACCCACCCTCCCCCGTGGTCGCTCTGCGCTGGACTAACAGTGTAAAAGTGTCCGGTGTGATGCAGGAGGAAGTAATCTTTCACTAAGGTGTGTTCTCCTGTGTAGTGACGGGGTCCGCCCCGCCCAGTTCGCTCTCGCCATCCTGCCCTTCATCGTCCACATCCCGGAGCGCCTGCACCATCACTTCCCATGCAGTCGCCCTTTCCAGAGCTTTCTCGTCATTCAACCTCCAGGCCATCTGGTACCGTAAGGTACTTTCACATGCGGCCCATCTCAGGCATTCCCCATACCATCTTTTATACGTGGGCCCCACTTTGGACTTCCAGTTCCTTGTGATCTCCCGCTTGGCCAGAATGAGCCCCAAGTCTATAAATGTACTAGTCATCTTGTTCCTAGGCGTGTGCGGGAACCAATGAAGAACACCAACCGCTTTGGTAAACTGGATATCCCTATCCGTCGCGACGTTAAGGGCCCGCCCAACTTCCTGCCAATAGTCTCCCAGAGAGGGGCAATCCCACAGCATATGGCACAAATCCGCCCCAATTGCATTACATCTGGGGCAAGCAGCGTCGGTCGCCCCAAAATACTGTTGTATTTTCCCGGGGGTGAGGTATGCCCTGTGGACGATATAGAAATGAATCAATTGGAACCTGGCGTTTCTCGAGCTCTTCCGTGCCCGCCTTAGCAACTGGCCCCAGGTCGTGTCTGGAATCTCCACCTGAAGGTCCTTCTCCCACTTGGCCTTCAGGGCCGCCAGAGGCTGCAAGGCCTCCCGCTGCATCCTAGCGTACAGGCCCGTGACCGCCTTAAAGGTTCCCGCCGCCATCATGGTGTACTGGCAGGCCATCGAGGTGCCCGGTTCCTGCAGCCCTTCCCCCCAGTGAGCTTGCATGGCGCCTGTGACTGCTGCGTGCAGCAAGTAGTCGCCCCTCGGTAGGTCAAATCGCTCCTGCAGGCCCTGGAACGGCAGCAACACCCCATCTTCGTAAAGGTCACCCAGCATTTGTATTCCCGCCTCCTCCCATCCTATTAAGCGCGACCAGTCGCCTCCATGTGGAAGGGCGGTGACCATCCCCAGCGGAATTTCGGGGGCATACATAAAGCGGACCCCCGCCCGCTTACGGGCCCGGTCCCAGCAAAGACGGAGCGTCTGCTCCTCGACCGTCAGGTCTCCCACCCGGAGCCTCTGGTGCAGCGTAATATACGCCAGAACATGTCGCGGGGTACCTTCCACTCTCGCGTCTTCGGGGCCTCTATACACCCTCGCCACCTCCTGAGTAAAGGTTTGCAGTTGCGCGGCTAAGTAGTATCCTTCAAAATCCGGCACCGCCATCCCTCCATCATCTTTGGGGCGCAACAGGGTGTCGAGCGCTATGCGCCTCCTTCCCGTGCCCCACAAAAAGGTTATGACCAATGACCTCAGGCGTCTGAAAACAGAGCTCGGGACCCATACCGGGAGCGTCCTAAAATAGTACAAAAGCCTGGGCAGGGCTATCATCTTAAGCAGGGAGATTCTACCCGCCAGGGACAACGGCAGAGTTGCCCAGAAGTCCATGGACCCCCGCAGAGCGTTGATGCAGCGAGTAATATTGCCATCCAGTAGGTCGGACGGGGTGTGATATACATAGACCCCCAAATAATGCAGGCAGCGCGGTTCCCACCGGAGTTCCTGAGCAGTGAGTGGGCACGGTTCACCCGGCCTCAGGGGGAACAGACAGGACTTAGGCCAGTTGACCCTCAGGCCCGACAACCGGCCGAACTGCCCCAGTAGCTGCCGCGCTCCCTGAAGTTCGGGGCCCGCATCGGCTAAAAACATCAGCAGGTCATCCGCGTACAGTGATATGAATTGCGGTCTCCCCCTAAAAGATAAGCCTGCGTAGTGGCGGCCCAGTCTGGCTTCCGCCGCGAAGGGTTCCATCGCCAACGCGAATAGGAGCGGGGATAGGGAACAACCCTGTCTAGTGCCACGTTTAATCGGGTATTGTCCCGAGATCAGTGTGCCCACCCGAACCCTCGCTACCGCCTCGGTGTACAGGACCTTGGTCCATTTTATATAGCCGTCCCCCAGGCCGAAGCGACGCATCACCTCAAACAAGTATCCCCATTCAAGGCTGTCAAATGCCTTCTCAATATCAATGGAGAGGACAAATGGGGAGACGGCGTCAGGCCAGTCCGCTCCCATCAGTCTCGTGAGCCTACGAATGTTATGAGTGGTGTTGCGTGTCGGTATGAAACCACACTGGTCACCGTGAACCAGGCTTGTCATGTGTACCAGCAGTCTGTTGGCCAGAATTTTACTGAGGATCTTGTAGTCCGTCGTCAACATAGACAACGGACGATACGAGGACAGAGCCGCACTCTCTCTGCCCGGTTTCAGGAGCGGGATCATGAGGGCCTCGCACATGGAGCCCGGGAGTCGGCCCTTCGCCTGTGCCTCGTTGTACACCTCGCGCAGCCGTGGGGCAAGGTGCTCTAGGTATTTGCCATAAAATTCAATAGGCAGTCCGTCGAGTCCCGGGGTCTTATTTCTAGCCATCTGCTTTACAGCACAACCTATTTCCCCAAGAGAGATGGGCCGACCTAGCTCTTCCGCCTCCGAGTCCTCCACTCGCGGCAACTGTAACCCGTCCAGGAACTCTTCAAGCTCGTCCGCCCCTCCCGTTCCACCACTCTCATAGAGCCCCTCATAATAAGCATGAAACTTATTCAGGATCCCGGGTTGAGTGTGGCAGGGCTCCTCCCCTGGCTCCTGGATCCCCATGATCGGCACACCCCTCCGGATGGGGTTAGCAAGCCAAGCCAGCATCGACCCCGCCTTATCACCTTCCGCATGCGCCCTCGCCATGTACTCCTTATGATCAAAGCTGCGCAGCCGCTCTAGTTCTACCGCCAGCCCCTCCCGTGCCCCGCTAAGCCCCTCCTGCAGCTCAGGGTGATTCGGGCGCCTCTTCTCCAAGTCCCTCAGCCTCGTCTCAGCCTTATCTAAGCCATCCAGCAGTGTTTTCCGAGCCCCTGCCGTGTGGCCAATGCAGTGTCCCCGCACTACCACCTTAAACGCATCCCATTCGACTGCCCTAGTGGAGGCCGAGCCACTGTTCTCCTCAAAATATCTCTCAATGCGCTCACCCAGGGCCTCCCTGAACAACAAGTCATCCAGGGTGTCAGGTTGCAGGCGCCATGTTGGCACGCAGTTAACAGTCACCATCTATTCCAGAGACATCAACAAAGGGTTGTGGTCCGATAGCGTCCTGGCCAAGTATTCCACCCCTCCCACCGCGGGGAGCACACACGCTGAACAAAGAAACGCATCCAACCTCACATGCAGGTCATGTAGGTGCGAGTGAAAGGAATAGTCCCTAGTGGTGGGGTGCAACGCCCTCCATGCATCCGTGAGGGCCCAGCTTTCCTGCCATTCCAACCTACGCTTAGCGACCCTATGCACTGGGGACGCGCGCAGCGGGGGATGGGACCTATCTAGTAACACATCCTCAACCGAGTTGAAGTCCCCCCCCAAGAGGACCGGCCCTGCCAAATAACCCACCAATTTGCCCGAGATAGTAGACAAGAAGGCGGGGAGGTCTACATTAGGAGCATACACATTACAGAGAGATATCACCCTGCCTCTCAGCCTCCCCTCCACCGCCACATATCTGCCCTCCGGGTCCACCACTGACTTCGAGACCTGGAAGGGGACCCCCGCCCGTATCCAAATCAGTGCCCCCCTTGCAAAAGCTGAAAATGTCGTGTAGAATAGCTGCCCCCTCCAACGCCTCTGCAGAGCAGCCCCCTCCTGCTTGTTAAGATGCGTCTCCTGCAGGAATGCTATATGAACCCCCCTACGCTTGAGGTACGCCTGGACCTTATGTCTGCGCGTCATGGACTGCATACCCCGCACATTCCAGGTCACACATTTCAGCGCCCCGGTACTAGCCATCCCCCCCTACACAACCGGACCAAAGAGCAAAGAACATTGTCCGCAAAAGTCCAGCGACCACGGGTCCGCCCACCCACCCACTCCAAACAGGAAGCCGAACCCCTCCAACAACAACTACCCCCCGAGCAACCCCAACTGCTCGCTTCTCCCACCCCCCCAGGACAGGACCCCCCGCAACTGGAAGTACCCCCATCCAAACCAACACTCCCGACCACCCCTCAAGGAAAGGCGGTAACAATCGCAGTCCCCACTGCGGTGACCTTAGGGGCCAGTAAGGCGTGGCTCAATGCAATGTAACCTCAAAACAAGTCAGCCCCGTGCACTCCATCCCACAATCCCCACCTTACAGCCCCCCAAAACCTCAATCAATAACGTTCCATTGCTGCGGGCCCAGTGCCCCGGTGTCCAAACAACGAGTTCACTCCACCAGTTTAGTTCAACACGCCTCCAGTATCTCCCCCGAAGTCTGCGGCGTCACGATAGGGCCCCGGGCTCCACCAAATTCCGACTGTCCCGTCTCTGAGCCCGTGCCCGGGTCTTCCGATTCCGTGCCCTTCCCGGACCGACTCCTGGCGGTCCTAGATAAGTCCACTACCGCCTGCAGTGCCGCCTGCCTCTCCGCCTCCGTCTGCGACACCGATGGTTTTCCAGTCCTCTTGCGGTTCCTCCTGATCCGTTGGGATTGCCTGACCGGTTGCGCCACCTTAGCCTCCTCCTCCCTGGCCTTAGCACCATCCGTGCCCGCTTTATAAGTGTCCCACCAGTCCCAAGCGTCTGCGGAGGTCGTGAAGAATAATGTTTTCTCATCCACCACCACTCTTAGCTTGGCAGGGAACAACAGGGAGTACTTGATGCCTTCCTGGCGGAGCTCCCGTTTGAGGGACAGAAAGTTTGCCCGGAGTCGCTGCGTCTCAAATGTATAGTCCGGGAACATGGTGACTCTATTGTTATCCACTTGAAATGGCCCCGCTTCTCTCGCCCTCTGTAGGAGCCAGTCTCTGTCCCGGTAGTGGAGCAACTTAAACACCACTGGGCGAGGAGGAAGGCCCAAGGCTGGTGGGCGCGCTGGAACTCTATGTGCCCGCTCCAGGGAGAAGAAGGGGGACAATCCTTCCGGTGCCACCTCCGTCCGCAACCAATTATCAAGGTAGCCCACCATGTCGTCGCCTTCGATTTTTTCCGGCAGGCCCACTAGGCGAACGTTGTTGCGCCTGTTTCGGTTTTCCGCATCTTCGGCCCTCCTTTCTAACACCTTCAGACGGTCCATCACGTCCGCCATCTGGGCCTTCATTGTGGCTTGGCCCGGGGCTAATTCTTTAACCGTGGTCTCCACGGACTTCACCCTGTCCTTAAGCTTGTCATGGTCGGCCTTCAGGAGGCCCAAACCCGTCGCCACCTGAGCTATATCCTGCTGCAGGGCGTCCTTTGTGGTGGCGATGGCCTCCAGGATACGATCCTGCATCCGCTGCAATGCCGCTTGGTCTCGCTCCGCTCCCTCCGCGGCCTCAGTATCGGTCGCGCCATCTCCCTTCCCTTTCGTCTTCCCCATCTGGGCCGTCTCGTTCGGTGGCCTCCGGGTACTGTCCTGGCCGTCCTCCGTGTGCCGTTGGGTATCGCCCTCCGGCAGGGCTCCCGGGCCCGAAGTTATCTCAAAAAAGCAGGAAACACTGAATGACCGCAGCCCGGCCGGCGCCAGTCGTGCCAGGGGCCCAGGGTTCTCGTTGCTGGGTCACTATCGCACTGTCGTCGCCCCTACCAGGGGGGGTCCCCAGTCTCCGCCCGAGGGCGCGCCCAAGGTCCACTCGGCACCTGGGGGGAGAGGCGCGATGCAGCCGTCAACACCCCTGAGTCGCCAGGGAGCAGTCCTTTGCAGGTCTCCAGGCAGATGTCTCCGTCGCTTCAGAGTCTCATGCCCTCGCCGCCATTTTGGGGTCCGCGACTTCTCGCCTGGGTCCAACTTTCAAAGCCGAAATATCGCTGCGGAATGGCTCGGTGTCGTCTTCCGTGGGCCCCGGGCCCTCCGCAGTGCCTTCCAGTACCGGATGATACTGGTTACACCGGGGTCCGATCAGATATTCAGGATATTTTCCGGGATCGGGCACGGAGCTCCGGGCTCACGCTGCCTACCTCCTCGGCATCCAAGCCACGCCCCCTCCACCTACCCGTCAATGACCTCAAGGGGAGAGAACCTGACCTTAACTGGAAAAATAATTTCCTATCTGTCGGGACAGTTATACTGTCCCAATACTGTTCCAGTGCAGATCTCATTTTGATTTCCATAAATCTACCCCCCATTGTTTCTGCATGTGTACTCCTCCAGAGCTTGTGTTCTATATAATCCCAATATATGGCCTTAATAGTATTTTTGCTTGGGAATACTTCCCCAGGCGGATTTTCCCAAAGGTTAGAGAGACCGAGCTCAGCAAGAACAACCCTGAGCGTCTTCAACCATGTTATTTTGTGAAATGTATCCAATTTAACTAGGGCTAAAAACCCATCAGCATAGTGTCGGATCTCTGGGGTCGTCCAAAGCCGTCTCCAATAAAGGATAGGCCTTAATCGGGCACGGTCACTAACCAATCTCCTTCCTAAATCCAGGCCAAGTGGTATTAATGGCGTACTCTGGGGGAGACTCGTTATTCCCCTCAGAAACCTATTCTCTGATATTTCTAGGGTAGGGAGCCTCTCAAAACCCCATACTTCTGCCCCATACAGGGCTGCACCCAGGGCTTTGGCATCGTAAACCATGAGGACCGGTTTTATAGGCCTACTTTTTGATTTTACTTGTTCTACCCGGAGCGCCCCTGAAATCTGCTGGTGTCTCAGTACCGCCTTCTCAATGTGTCGTGACCAACCAGGCTTGCTTGATATCTCTACCCCTAAGTAAGTAAAAACATTTACTACCTCAAGCTGGATGTTATTCAGAGATACCTTTGGTTGGGATCGGCGCCTTTGACCAAAAACCATCAGCTTTGTTTTGCTAACATTGACTTCGAGACCATGTTCCCTGCAAACCATGTCAAATATGTTCAGGGCGCGCTGCAGTCCTGCTGGGGTTTTGGACACAATTAGGGTATCGTCAGCGAACATCAAGATCGGGACCCTGATGCCCGCTAGCGAGGGTGCATCCACACTTGCATCCAACATCCTGTCCACAATACCATTGATGAACAGGGAGAATAGCAGGGGTGCCATTGCACATCCCTGCCGTACACCCCGCTCGACAGGAAAATTAACGGTAGATTCCCCGTTACTCCCCCACTGGACTTTAGCAAAGTTGCTTTCGTGGAGACGCATTATTAGAGTAAGCAACTCGAGTGGGACCCCTATCTTTTTCAGAACTGCCCATAGCTTGCTCCTTGGCACCAGGTCGAAGGCAGCCCTCAAGTCTACAAATGCGACATATAGGCTGCCTTCGCCAAGGAGTACAGTCCCCCACCGTAACATGGTAAATCGAAATATTTGATCTACGGTGCTGGTTGCCCGCCTAAATCCTGCCTGATAGGGGGAGAGGGCATTATTCTCGTCTACCCAATCCATAAGTTTGTTAACCACCATCTTCCCTACCACTTTTTGGATGGTGGCAATCAAACTTATCGGCCTGTAATTGGCCGGGAGTGACCGATCCCCTTTCTTAAAGATCGGTATAATTATTGCCCCTTCCATATTTCTGGGATTTTAGCCCCTTTAGCTAGAGCATTTCCCAGTGAGGTCACATACCTAGCCCACCGTACCTTGTCGTGCTTGAATATGTCTGAGGGAATTGCATCTAAGCCCGGTGCTTTTCCCCCTTGTAGGGTTGAAATTACCAGTTCTGCTTCTTTATTTGAGAACAAGTTTCCCTTGCAGAATACCACTGGAATAAGTTCTATGGCCACAACATCCCTATTCTCTGCATACTGGGGTTTAAAATACTCAACCCATGATGCCTCATTGACATTGTTATCTGGATTGTTAGGGGTACCACCTCGGCCCCACTTCACGATTTTCCAGAAAAGTCTGGAATCCCTTGACCCAGATTCTTTGAGTAGCTCCTCCCAATATTCCTCGTCCCACTTTTTCTTGGCCTTACGAATGTTATCATATATTATTTCCTAGCTATACTAATCGAAGCCTTGTCTCTGCTTTTAATTGCCCTTCCCAACTCCAATCTGGCTAACCTGCACTGTTTATTAAACCACCTCGCCAATTTAATTGGTGCTTTTCTATTTGCCTTAGTTAATCTAGTAAAATGTGGTTTTATAAGGGAAAAGAACGTCTCGTGTATGGCTGTTATTGAGGAGGAACCAGGAGTTACAGGGTTTACTATCTCCATGGCGGCAATTGCTTTATCCACCTCCGAGTTTATGTAGTCCATGGAAGCCACATTTGCCAACACATTTGGCCATTTGACTCTTCGTGTGTCATTGGCCATAACCGGTATAACCTTGCTACACAACTCTGGGTTGTCAGGCGTGGCCCTCCACCAGGAATGGGTGACACAAAGGGGATTATGATCACTTTCTAATCTACCCTTGATTTCCATATCGCCTACCCCACACCATAAGTTAAGGCTACAAATGACATAGTCTATTCTACTTTTACTGTGACCATTGTCAAATGTACCATTGCCTCCCTGGTCGCTCTTTGTCCTTCCGTTAAGGGCCCTCAAGCCATATTCCAAACATAGCACGTTCAGCAAAAATATATCTTTTGTCCACCGCTTAACTGGTACAAGATTTAGATTTGGGACACCCCATTGGGCATCTTCCTCCTGCCCTATTGGGTGTTCCGAATTTTCCAGCGGTTCGAAGGTCCTATTGAGGTCACCAGCCACAACCACTCTATTTCCCAGAGACTGCGATTCTAGGAAGGTGGATACAGCCTCTAGGGTAGGAGAATTCCCAGCGTTCGTACCCCTGGCATAGATATTGTATATGTCTATTACACCCCCCTTGTCTGGTGATATTCTTAGCAATTGTATATCCTTACAACCCAGGTCAAGCACTTTTATTTTAACATGCAAGCTTTGCTTGATCCAAACTGTTAAACCTCCCATAGGTCTGCCCCTTGGGCCTCTACTCGCTGGGATACAGAAATTTAAATAACCTGGGAGGAAGATTGGGTCGCAAGCCCATGTCTCCTGGAATAAACACATTTCAAACCCGTTGACAAAATCTATCCAATTTTGTGACAGCAATCTAGTACACAACCCCGCGATATTCCACGAAGAAAACCTCCCCGTGGTATTGCCATTACAAATACCCACATCAATAACTGGCATAGACGGGAGGTTAATCAAGCTCTCACAATTTCCTCCCTCTTCTATAACAGTGTCCGCACAGTTACCATCCTTGCCCTCATTAGCACCCGTATTTAATAAGGGTCTTGATTCAACCCCCATATCTTCCATACATACCACACTGTCCCCCCTCACATTTCCATTTTCCCTATTGATGAACACACCATCGAGACTGGACGTTACATCCTTAATTATTGCCAGTGGGGTCACCCTAGCCATATTACCCCTAATGTCAATGGGTTCAGCCGATTTCCATCAACATCCCCACCTCAAATGATTTCCCAACCCATCATGAGGATTGCATGCTTGTTCATAGCAGTAATTTAGTCGTGGCATAGGAGCATGAAAAGGGTTAATCTCTGCCCGAGGAAAGAAACTGAGTCTCCCTGGCTCACTGTTCCCACCAAAATAAGTGTCCACAGGTCTTGGGTAGAAGAAGGTGAGATCCACAATACCAATCCCACCACTGCTAGTACTCCACCCAGGTCTCGTGATCAATCCTACCACCCTTGGATCTTGGAAGTTAATTATAATGCATTCACCCCCCAGTTTTTCATGGTGCTTCCCATCCAATTAACCCTTCTAACCCCGATGATCAAACCATCCACTTCCCCGGGCAGAGGTCTATTGACCCTTAACCAATGCATAACCTTATTTTTTAACATGTCATAGGTTTCTCTTTGCCCTACCAATAGGGGTGGAACATTGGTAAGGATAGCCACATAGGGATAGGAATCAGGGGTAAGTTGTATCGGGGGTATCCTAGTCGGAAGTTTTGTCACATAGGGTATTAGTTGGCTTCGTTCTGGAACGACAGGGCAAGGTGGGGCAACATTCTTTGGTACCATGGGGGCCTTATTTCCCTCAAATGTATTATTTCCATCACTTGCAGGACCAACCCTATTTGGCACTTTTGGAACATGGGGCTTATATGTTCCAATACTATTTTTACAGGGATTTTTGTCATTACTTGTCAAAGGACCATGACTAGTTGTCGAGGTACTTGGCAGGGGTAGAGTATTATTGTTGTTAGCAGAAGTGGCATTCTTTGTGCAATCCTTTTTGCCTTTGACTACAGTACTAAGGGGCTTGGTTTTCCCACAATTGCTATTATTTGAAATGGTTGGTTGGTCATTGGTAGTCTTACTACTTTGTCCTTTACCCCGGTGGCTAGATGCAATACTTGCAGTAGAAGGTTGTAAATCAACCGACGGGGCACCTACATCTCGCTCAACTGTTGGTTATTCCCATTTTCTCCCGTCTTGAGGCAAGACTTAATTAGGGATTTTGTAGAGAAAAAATTATCTAGGCTAGACTGCTCTAGATGGTCGAATTGTTCAGCTAGCTTTTTGAGTCTAACCTCAAAAGGGCTCAAGAGGGACCGTATTAATTTTTCCAATTCTAGAAGAAGTTCTGGCTTAGATGTTGGTGTCCCAGGGGATGCTATAACAATGGGATCTAGGCCTGATGATAATGGTGTCCTAGGAGATACCAATGTTACGGCATCCATACTTAACGAAACAACTTCTCCCTCTCCCGCTGGTAACCCAGTAAGATAGTCCCCTGTAACATGACGAGGTCGTGTGTTAGTGCCCAATTTCCTATATTTTTTGGGGGGTTTAGGACCTGGCATTTCTTTACAGTAACACCCCTTTTCCTTTTTGGACAGGGTTTGGGTTTTATAGCATGTGCTAGAACACTGGGTTGGGATGTAGAATGTTGCCCAGTGGGTGGATTAGTGAGAACACTGGGGGACTTTGCAGGCACAGTAGAGGTTACTATTTCTAAAGGAAAGGTAACCAATGACTCATTTACTGGGGGTGGAAGATGTGGAATGTCATGTACAACAGGCAACGAGATAGATGATAAGTGGGTGACCAGTGAGGGAAAACTTTGACTTTTACGTTTCTCAAGAGGGGTTTTCATAAGCTCAATGGACAACCTGCGCCCAGCACGTCTTTCTGCCAAGGCGATTTCCCTATCAATATCCTGAGGCAGCCGTTTGAAGTAGGTATCTAGGGGGCCCATAACAGCAGCCTCCACCTCACCCATGGATGGCAGCAAGGTGGAAGTGTTTGTAGGACAGGCCATATAGGTAACCCTTTGCCACCTCGATATATAGGAACAGGTTAGATCGCTAACACTATGCAATTAACTTGCTTACAGTACCAGTTCTGCAAATGTCAATGGGATGGCCCAGCCCGGCCTCCTTCGGCCCCGGACGGCCACAGACGGTCCCACCCTTGTCCCGGGCTTCTCCCGGCACCCTCCCGGGCGCTCCCGCGCCGCGGGGATCTCCAGTTGATAATATACTATCGAAAGAGGAAGGGGAGGAGCCTGCAGGGAGAGCGTCCCAGGTGGCAGCAATTGAGAGTTGTGGGCGCTCCTGGGACTTGTAGTCCTGCGCCCACAACACGCTCGCAGCCCTGCAGGTCCCGGCACCCAGAATCAAAGTCCAAGCAGTTACAGCGGTAGGAGAAAGCCTCAGGCGAAGCGGGACCTGCGCAGCAGGTTCCGCGAGCAGTTTCCCAGTGATGCAGGGCAGGCTTTAGAGGCACGTTTATACCAGCGTGGAGTCAACAGCACAAAGCAAGAGAAATCCGCCGATGGCAAGGAAAGGGCGGCTTTTACCGCGGTGAGGCACCAGGGAGGAGCCTGCAGGGAGAGCGTCCCAGGTGGCAGCAATTGGGAGTCAGAGTATACCCAGCACACTCGGGGTGAAAATTGGAAGGATCTTGGCCTAAATCCATCGTTTTTTTGCACTCCACACCACCCTGGGTTAGACACTGGCTATTTGCAAATGAGCTCTGACCCTGTGCCTCATGGGAAGAGTCCAGTCCGAACTACCAAGCCATGTCTTTCCCAGACCGGAATCCTGCATCCAAGGACCGGTTTCTGGCTATCAACCTTCATCAGCCTGGATAGCTTGACTCCAATGGTGAGGAAAGCCTGGGACTCACGTCTGAGTATACCCAGCACACTCGGGGTGAAAATTGCAAAAAACACAGTTGATGAACAGAATGTAGAACAATGTCATACATTCACCCCAGTATAAGGATCTGGGCCTAAATCCCTCATTTTTTTGCACTCCACACCAGCCTGGGTTAGACACTGGCTATTTGCAAATCAGCTCTGACCCTGTGCCTCATGGGAACAGTCCAGTCCGAACTAACAAGCCACGTCTTTCCCAGACCGGAATCAAGCATCCAAGGACCGGTTTCTGACTATCAGCCTTCATCAGCCTGGATAGTTTGACTCCAGTGGTGTGGAGAGCCTGGGACTCACGTCTGAGTATACCCAGCACACTCCGGGTGAAAATTGCAAAAAACCACAGTTGATGGACAGAATGTAGAACAATGTCATACATTCACCCCAGTACAAGGATCTGGGCCTAAATCAATCATTTTGTTGCACTCCACACCACCCTTGGTTAGACACTGGCTATTTGCAAACCAGCTCTGACCCTGTGCCTCATGGGAACAGTCCAGTCCGAACTACCAAGCCATGTCTTTCCCAGACCGGAATCAAGCATCCAAGGACCGGTTTCTGACTATCAGCCTTCATCAGCCTGGATAGTTTGACTCCAGTGGTGTGGAGAGCCTGGGACTCACGTCTGAGTATACCCAGCACACTCCGGGTGAAAATTGCAAAAAACACAGTTGATGGACATAATGTAGAACAATGTCATACATTCACCCCAGTACAAGGATCTGGGCCTAAATCCATCGTTTTTTTGCACTCCACACCACCCTGGGTTAGACACTGGCTATTTGCAAGTCAGCTCTGACCCTGTGCCTCATGGGAACAGTCTAGTCCGAACTACCAAGCCATGTCTTTCCCAGACCGGAATCAAGCATCCAAGGACCGGTTTCTGACTATCAGCCTTCATCAGCCTGGATAGTTTGACTCCAGTGGTGTGGAGAGCCTGGGACTCACGTCTGAGTATACCCAGCACACTCCGGGTGAAAATTGCAAAAAACACAGTTGATGGACATAATGTAGAACAATGTCATACATTCACCCCAGTACAAGGATCTGGGCCTAAATCCATCGTTTTTTTGCACTCCACACCACCCTGGGTTAGACACTGGCTATTTGCAAGTCAGCTCTGACCCTGTGCCTCATGGGAACAGTCTAGTCCGAACTACCAAGCCACGTCTTTCCCAGACCGGAATCAAGCATCCAAGGACCGGTTTCTGGCTATCAACCTTCATTAGCCTGGATAGCTTGACTCCAGTGGTGAGGAAAGCCTGAGACTCACGTCTGAGTATACCCAGCACACTCCGGGTGAAAATTGCAAAAAACACAGTTCATGGACAGAATGTAGAACAATGTCATACATTCACCCCAGTACAAGGATCTGGGCCAAAATCCATCGTTTTTTTGCACTCCACACCACCCTGGGTTAGACACTGGCTATTTGCAAATCAGCTCTGACCCTGTGCCTCATGGGAACAGTCCAGTCCGAGCTACCAAGCCACGTCTTTCCCAGACCGGAATCAAGCATCCAAGGACCGGTTTCTGGCTATCAACCTTCATTAGCCTGGATAGCTTGACTCCAGTGGTGAGGAAAGCCTGGGACTCACGTCTGAGTATACCCAGCACACTCGGGGTGAAAATTGCAAAAAACACAGTTGATGGACAGAATGTAGAACAATGTCATACATTCACCCCAGTACAAGGATCTGGGACTAAATCCATGCTTTTTCTGCTCTCCACACCACCCTGAGTTAGACACTGGCTATTTGCAAACCAGCTCTGACCCAGTGCCTCATGGGACCAGTCTAGTCCGAACTACCAAGCCAAGGCTTTCCCAGACCGGAATCAAGCATCCAAGGACCGGTTTCTGGCTATCAGCCTTCATCAGCCTGGATAGCTTGACTCCACTGGTGTGGAGAGCCTGGAACTCACGTCTGAGTATACCTAGCACACTCGGGGTGAAAATTGCAAAAAACACAGTTGATGGACAGAATGTAGAACAATGTCATACATTCACCCCAGTACAAGGATCTGGGCATAAATCCATGGTTTTTCTGCTCTCCACACCACCCTGAGTTAGACACTGGCTATTTGCAAATCAGCTCTGACCCTGTGCCTCATGGGAACAGTCCAGTCCGAACGACCAAGCCATGTCTTTCCCAGACCGGAATCAAGCATCCAAGGACCGGTTTCTGGCTATCAGCCTTCATCAGCCTGGATAGCTTGACTCCAGTGGTGTGGAGAGCCTGGGACTCACTTCTGAGTATACCCAGCACACTCGGGTGAAAATTGAAAAAAAACACAGTTGATGGACAGAATGTAGAACAATGTCATACATTCACCCCAGAACAAGGATATGGGCCTAAAACAATCATTTTTTTGCACTCCACACCCCCCTTGGTTAGACACTGGCTATTTGCAAATCAGCTCTGACCCTGTGCCTCATGGGAACAGTCCAGTCCGAACTACCAAGCCATGTCTTTCCCAGACCGGAATCAAGCATCCAAGGACCGGTTTCTGGCTATCAGCCTTCATCAGCCTGAATAGCTTGACTCCAGTGGTGTGGAGAGCCGGGGACTCACGTCTGAGTGTACCCAGCACACTCGGGGTGAAAATTGCAATAAACACAGTTGATGGACAGAATGTAGAACAATGTCATACATTCACCCCAGTACAAGGATCTGGGCCTAAATCCATCGTTTTTTTGCACTCCACACCACCCTGGGTTAGACACTGGGTTTTTGCAAATCAGCTCTGACCCTGTGCCTCATGGGAACAGTCCAGTCTGAACTACCAAGCCATGTCTTTCCCAGACCGGAATCAAGCATCCAAGGACCGGTTTCTGGCTATCAGCCTTCATCAGCCTGGATAGCTTGACTCCAGTGGTGTGGAGAGCCTGGGACTCACGTCTGAGTATACCTAGCACACTCCGGATGAAAATTGCAAAAAACACAGTTGATGGACAGAATGTAGTGAGGAAATATAAATTTTATGGTCAAGTTGTGTTCCCTAGCGCGTACCCCACCGACTCCATGTACCAGCTTAAAGTGCATGTAACTTCCCTCCTGTGTCAGCTATGAAGACGCAAATACATTTGCGTCCAACGTTAACTTGTCCTCTTTCAGATCCACCCTGAATGGATTATATTACCCGTTCCTAAGTATGCTATGCCAACGTCTTTTTGTAGTGTACTTTACATGTTTTCCTGCTCTGGCAAAGTAGGCCCTGAATTTCTGCCATCGAGCCTCTTTTCTGGCTTCTGACTCTGACAGCCTCAGCCCAGGCTGCCTCTGTACCCGTGAACTCTGACTTACTTCCAGCGCGGCCCCTCGCGCTCAGCTCAGCCTGCTTTCTGCCAAGACTGACTATAACCTTCGAGTTATCTGTTCCGCTCCTCGAAAATGCATTCCTGCCTACTAGCTTCAGTAAACATCCTCCCCAGCTGCAGAGCCAAAGGGCCGACCTGTCTCAGTGCAAGTAATTCATAGCTTCTGTTACCATGCTTCCATGGAAGGCCCCGTGCCCCCACGCTTCTCATGCAGACACTTAGGCGCTTATACACGCATCCACAGTTAGCATAGAATAGCTTCTGCCCTAGAGACCTTTCCGTCCAGATAATATGGTTCCTAAACATCAGATATCAGATATGATAGAAGTACAAGTTGATCTGACATGCCAGACTTCTGTCTCTTTCCGTCAGTGTAAATGTCAAGTCCCCTGCACCCTCCAGCTTCACGTCAATCACACGTCATGCAGCTGCGCGCGCATCCAAGCTTCCGATTTTTGCTGACATTGCAACATTTCTGTTAGTGCCACCCCTTTGTGACACCCATCTGTGACGTTTCTAGCACACACCTCCAGTTCACGCCTAGTTCACGCCTTTTGATTACGTACTAGTAACACGTTTATACTGTTATCTTGTCTTCTCTCAGCTGTTACGCCTTCTGCACTGTTTCCTATGACATGAATTAAGTATATAAGCTATGTACTGTCAATAAAATGTAGCGCTCTATCCCTTCTTCCACCCCTGCGGTGGGAAGAACATGATATTATGGTCCTGACCATTCCTTTTTAAGGAATAAAACCCCTAAGAACTCTAACACCACGGACTCTGGTTCTTTCTTTCCGATTTGAGTTATTATTGATTAAGTACTTACCTGCATAGAAATTAAGAGAGTAAATTAATTATTTACGTCAGTAGAACAATGTCATACATTCACCACAGTACAAGGATCTGGGCCTAAATCCATCGTTGTTTTGCACTCCACACCACCCTGGGTTAGACACTGGCTATTTGCAAACCAGCTCTGACCCTGTGCCTCATGGGAACAGTCCAGTCCGAACTACCAAGCCATGTCTTTCCCAGACCGGAATCAAGCATCCAAGGACCGGTTTCTGGCTATCAGCCTTCATCAGCCTGGATAGCTTGACTCCAGTGGAGTGGAGAGCCTGGGACTCACGTCTGAGTATACCCAGCACACTCGGGGTGAAAATTGCAAAAAAACACAGTTGATGGACAGAATGTAGAACAATGTCATACATTCACCCCAGAACAAGGATCTGGGCCTAAATCAATAATTTTTTTTGCACTCCACACCACCCTTGGTTAGACACTGGCTATTTGCAAATCAGCTCTGACCCTGTGCCTCATGGGAACAGTCCAGTCCGAACTACCAAGCCATGTCTTTCCCAGACCGGAATCAAGCATCCAAGGACCGGTTTCTGGCTATCAGCCTTCATCAGCCTGGATAGCTTGACTACAGTGGTGTGGAGAGCCTGGGACTCACGTCTGAGTATACACAGCACACTCGGGGTGAAAATTGCAAAAAACACAGTTGATGGACAGAATGTAGAACAATGTCATACATTCACCCCTATGAAGTGA